>NC_136512.1:13950702-14155702 GCF_053919585.1 Euprymna scolopes
TAGAGGAATTTATATATATTTCCACATGTCCATGACGTAAAGAAAAAAAAAATACTTGTTGATTAGTTGCTGTAAAAAGATTCAACTGGTTGAAGACGCCGGTAAGCGTGCCATCTCTTGAGTGGGTGGGGTTCGAACAGGTCGGAAATACTTTACTTACATAATAACGCACGCATCACTAAAGTACTCGGGTATTGGAACCTTGTGCCAGACAAACATGCTACATTTCGAACGAATTTCTATAGAAACAAGTGAAGCAAAGCATGCTTGGTCCCCGCCCCCTGACTGCACAGTGAACGGAAGGAGGTATAAAAAAATGACTAAGTTCAGTATTTGCCCCCCCCTCCCATTTAGCCCCAAAAGTCCCCAGGCTAATGTTAGCAAATGATGAGATCGAATGCGTGAATATTTTCTTAAAAAATTCGAATAAAATTACATGTATCATGAACCTTTTGGAATTGAAATCAATTTAGTAAGACGTAGTAATAGGGGGGGGGATCATTTAACACAGTGTTGGGTGATTAAGAAAATCATGGTACCATGAGCAATACAAAAACCTGAAACGTAAACAATGTGTAATGAAACGGCGTAAAGTCTTACAGTGAAATTATAAAACTTGCAGAACGTGTGGAAATTCCACGGTAGATGAAAAATTTTAAAACATATAAATAAAATAAATAACGATAAATTAAAAAGAAAAAATTTAGCATTTTTTTTTTATTTAACCTTTTAAAGTTAAAGTGAGTTGATTTTAAAAATTTAGATTTTCAATGAAAATTTAACACACACAACATTGTTTTATTTTCTGGGTATTTTTTAAATATAACTTATAAAGGAACAGATGTAAATTCATTTGCACATTTTTCAAATTTTAAAAAGAAACTATAACAACAAAAAAAACTTAGTCTCCTCTCAACATTAATTTTTTTTTTTTTTAATTATAAAATAAAATAGCCAATTTGAAGCCGTAAATAGCCAGCCATGTTTTTCTTTTCTTTTTTATTTTTGGAGAGAAAATACTTTTAATGATTTTTAACTGATAAAGAGCGACTATAAAGGGAGGGGGGTAATTCGTTTCTCATTAATTAATGTTTGCAATGATGATTTTTTTTGTGACACCGGACGTACAGACAAGTAAATTAATATTTAGATAGTTAAATTAAAACTATTTTTTTCGTAACTTTTACATGGGTAATTTGTAAACCACTTGTGCTATTTTAGGAGTAGAATAATTTATTAAATACTTATTCTGGGGATTACTAAAATTGCTTTCTGGAAAGGGGAGGAGGGCTTACTTCGTTTCGATTAACCTAAAGTCTTTTTTTTTTTTTTTCATTTTATGTAATACTCCAGCTTAGGGCGCCATTTTGTAAACATCTCGATCAGGCAAGCATATTTACACATGCTAGACGTGTTTTTATTCAGATTTCAAGCGTAATACTAATACTAAATACATTTTAAATAGATATGGTCTACCATGAAATAATCGTTGAATTTTTTTTTTTAATCTTAACATTTTTAACGCTCTTATATATATTTTTTAAATCGCATTCTATTTTAGGACAGCAATCTCATGTGCCAAATAATTTATTAGGAATAATTAAAATACGGTAACTTGGTTATAGTCAAGATTGTCAGCTATTTTTTACTTCCGGTTTGGCTGGTGAGGTGACATTCTGAACATAGGTAAAGTGGGGGGGGGTTCATGTTATCTTAGAAGAAGAATCATCAATCAGAAGGGACCATGGCTTTCTTGTCACCGTCGTCCCGCTTGCCGGAAGAGAAAAATAATTACAAAATAATGTCAGGTCTCGGTTATATTTCAATAAAAATTCGATATATATATATATAATATATATATATATATCGAATATATTATATATATATATATACACACACACACACATATATAAGTGTGTATATGTATACACACACATATATATATATATATATATATATATATATACATGAAAAATTTATTCAATATTTAACATCAAAGTTACTTATAGGCGTGGAACAGAAGTTATAACAAATACAAGTGGTAAAATTATATAAATTATACAAGTTCTAATTCTATAAATAACAGATTATTTGGTAAATTTTTACTTGGTTTCCACTTTAACATTTTCCTTTAAAATGACGACTTTTAAAGGATTTGGAGTATGCTGAAAACGAATATCGCATATAAATTTTCTGCAAATGAGCAGTTTTCCGGATATTAAACAATTTAATTCCTTATGTTAAAAGTGGTGGCCATATTTTTATTATTTTATTTATTTATTTTTTTTTTTTTTTGGCCACCACTTTTAACATAAGGAATTACATTGCCTAATATCCGGAAAACTACTTATTTGCAGAAAATTTAAATGCTATAATCGTTTTTAGCAAACCCGAAATCTTATAAAAGTCGTCATTTTAAAGGTTTAAAGGTTTAAGGTGGAAACCAAGTAAAAATGGTAGCGATTATTTAAATGATTCATTTAAGATTTTCAAAAAAGTTTTGGGGAAATTTAATTATCGAATTGTAATTATCTTTAATAATTAAATTATCAGATTTTAAAACTGATGATTTTTAAAACGATAAAAAGACGATTTTTATGGGTTTTTTTTTGTTTTTTCTCATCACGTACGCAACTTATGTAATAGAAAGAGTTAAGTTACGTAAGCATGTCAGCCGTGCGAAAATACAATTTCGAAATGTCGGCTTGGTTTTTTGTTTTTTTTTCCTAATTAAAAAATCAATTAAATTTCAGATGAAATTGAAATATTTTTTTTTTTTTTAAACAATTCAGAAATACACTTATTTTCCTTTATTTGTAAATTTGGTTTCGATTATGAAAGTAATTTTTAAAAAATCGCCATATTAATAATTAAAAAAAAAAAAGCGTGTTTCTCGTCTCTTCGCGACTTATATTTTTTTATTTACAATCAATCAAAATATGAAAACATACTATTTAAAAAAAAAAATCCATAAGAATGCATTTGTTTCTTCGTAAACAATTCAGCCATTTTAATCTTTCATTAAAAGTTGAAAAATAAAACATTAACTGGAAGCCTTTAAACTGTCGAATGGGAAATCATGATCGTTGATCGATGATCGGCGACACTTGTGGAGCCTAGTTTTGTTTACTTTTTTCACTTTGTGTTTACTTGTTAAATCTACGACATCGAAGTTTCACATCGAGTAAAATCGAATGACACGTTGAATTCGGCGGATTTACAAGACTCAGAAGTCATCGAGAAAATAAGAAACGAACACAAAAAAAAACCAAAAAAAAAACAAAAAAAAAACTAAGCAGATAAGTTACTTTCCTGCCTTTGGTAACAGTTATTTTTTATTATTATTTTTTTTTTTTTATCTATTTTATCTGTTTGAAACTCTACATAATCGCCAAATAAATTTATGTCGGAACATTACGATCCCTAACACGTGCTACTGTTCTGTTCGTTGACTATAATGATTGATTTTCTCAATAAACCTCAAAGATTAGCTCATATAATAATAATAATAAATAATAATAATAAGCGAGAATGGTAAACGGCTGTTGCAAAACACAAAGGATTGCAAAGCAGTGGAGACTGCTGTCAATCTGGGTAGACTTGTCACTCAGATCCCCGGGAGTTCCACTTGTTTTGCAAGTGACTGATCACTTCGGAACTCCTAGTGAGTAAGAGGCTATAACGATAACATATCCAACAACACTCACGTCGGCCATGTTACAATTTGGTGTTTAATCAGGCATAAGGGGAAAGTGACTTTTAAAGGTCCCTAAAAATTTTAGCCCTGAATAAATCTATTGTGTAGTTAATGTTTCTAACCAAATTTTAGCATTAAAAAAATATAATAATAATAATAATTATTATTATTATTATTATTATTATTATAAGAGCATTGTTTGGTGCTTGGGAAGATTCAAGTAACATAACACTACAGTACAGTACACGTTATGTTGATCGTCCATCGATCCCTGCGGTGTCACGCAAATATGGAAAATTTTATTTGAAATAATGTTGCGGTTTTTTTTTTATCCAAGAGAAATGGTCTACCAAAGCATTTTTTTTTTTTTTTTTTTTCGTCAAATAACAAATAATCTTGTCAAATATCACTATAAGTTCGATCGTCTATCTACCTACGGTTTTACAGAAAGTTGTATTCAAAATAATAATGTCGCGTTTTTTTTTTCTTTTTAGGAGCAATGATCAGAATGCGCAATTACGTTTGCGAAAGCATTTTTTTTTTCTTTTCATAAATAAAACTATATTAGTTCGATCGTCTATCTATACCTGCGGTTTCACAGAAACAATGGAATGAGTACTACTACTACTACTACACACACACACTTTATATAATACATACATATACATATATATATATATATATATATATATATGTGTGTGTGTGTGTATATATGGGGAAAAAGGTAATGACTGAGACTGGCATGCAATAAATAAATAAATAAATGGATCACTTACCTGAACAAGGTGTGTTTTTCTGTCGACATGTGTGCCAGTATAAATCTGTTTGTATGCGAATTAGTTAAAGCCTCGGCGAAGCATTGAAGAACTTCAGGTGGGTAGGATGGCCACAACTTAAAAGCCTTGGAATAATTCGAAAAGGCTTCCGTTATTCGGCACTGACGAGCTAAATTGTCGGCCAAATCGAGGAGATCCCTTGAGATTCGTAGAGTCTGCGATTGCTGGGAATTACTCTGCTTCTTGTCACAACTTAAAGAGAAAATATAATGGTTATCTAGATCAACCATTACTGTGTTAATTTTTTTTTCTCTCTTTTTCTAATCAACTATTTTTTCTTCTTTCTTTTTTATTCCTTTGAAATAAAAATGTTTTTTTTTACCTGTTACCTGTTATTTATTATAAAAAATTTACAGTAAAACGAATAAATATTTTTTCTAAAACTAACTATAGAAAAAAAAATCAATTCTAAAATTAATTAAACTTTAATAAATAAACATCAGAATATAAATTAAAATTATATATAGTTTCCCTTTTTTAAAAAAAAATGTTTTTGTTTGTTTTCGCTTAAAAAAATCCAAGAATAACAAATAAAATATTTTTTTTATGAATGAAAGAATGAAAAAGAAAAAAACAGATTAGTTTAGTTCTTGTTTTTATCGGAATGGTGGTTGTAAGTTTTGTTTCTTTTTGTAAAATACAAAAAAAATAAATATTTGTTTCAGTTTTACTTCAGTGCTAATACACAAGTACAGCTAGTTAGTAATAATAGTATAAAAATATACTTATGGCAAGTGAGCTCGAAATGTTTGTTTCAGTCTATCGGCGGAATTCTTCAGGCTAACTGCTCATATATATATATTTATATAATTGGTTATTAATAAATTAAAGAAGTTTAGAATAAAGTTTGTAATGTTCAGATTTTGAATAATGTTCTCTGCTTTTTCGGTATTTTAATTGTTGGGAAAAATCTCTGGATTCGTTATTTTTTTGTCGACCCGTCGCTGTTTTGTTATCCGACCAAGGAAACATGGCATTAAGTGCCACTTTCTTCTTTAAGAAACACTTCTTCTCCATACGGCAAATCATGGCGATTATAATAATAAAAAAAAATTCAGGGATGATTTTAAAAAAAATAAATAAATAAAATAAAAAACAGAAACAAAACAAACAAAAAAAAAACGGAGTTGTGTAATAAGTGTTCAATCCTTCATAAGCGCATTTTTAGACAGTCTGGAAATCCAAAAGAAAGGGTAGCTGTATATATATTTATATATATACATATATATATATATAAAATAAAATGGAAAAATAAACCGGCTATTTTTTTTTTCTACTCCCAAACTGCGAGTATAATTTTACAAGTACAAGCACGGATACTATTAAAACAAAGTTAAGTACAGACTTTTAAAAGCTGCTGGTATGCATTTATATATATAGATACAAATGCAATATATAAGTCTATACAAGACAGGAAGATATGGGCGGGGGTGATTGTTTTGTTATATAAACTAAAAATGTGTCATGTGACGGGCGAAAGACAAATCACAAATCGACTTTGTTTTCTGGAGTTGCTGCTGCTTGTTCGTATTTATTCCTTTTTTTATTATTTACCTCCGTGAAATATATATATATATACATATATATATATATATAAGTATGTATGCGTATAGTGGGAGAAAGACAGAGAGGGAGAGACGGAGAGAGTTAACATAAAACCGTAGACAGAGGGTTAATCGCTGTGGTGGTGGGAAGAGTACATAGCAAGGAAGACCTCCCTCTCTTGGTAGCAAAGGAAGACCCCCCCCTCTTCTTTTCTTTCCTTCCTCCCCTCGCCCATCTCCAAAAGACATTCTCCATTTTCGCACGTACGCACGATTTTTTTTCTGTTGCGTCAACGTGGTATTGTTAATGTAATTTATTTTGAAACTAGCAGGAAGAACGGGCGTTGCCCGGGAATTTTTAAAAATTTAATTTATGTTTAGTTTTTTTTTTATAGTTACTTTTTTTCTTTTAAATAGTGGGCATTTTTTTTTTTTTTACTGTAAACAACAAAACGAAAAAGTTGTAAAAAATGCAAGTACATGACATGCCATCCAAAATAAAAATAAGTTACTCTTCTATCTAGCAGATCAAGTTTTTTGGGTGTTTTAACTTATTTTAAAGCATTTGGTCAGTTCGAAAAAAACAAGTAGCGTCGAGTGTTACGTAAGAACAAGAAAAATTGGCCGATATAAGACTGTCATCTTTGAAGTCTCGATAATCGCTCAAAATTAAAAACTAAACATACCCACTAATTAAATATTACCGTGTTTTTTAAACCACGTTTTGGTTTTGTGCAAAATAAAAAAAAATGCCTTGAATAGCTATTAAGTAAAATTTTATATAAGGACTCTCAGCTACCCCTCCTCCCCAAAAAGATAAGATTCTACTGAAAGGGGGCGGCGATTACGTGTGAACATCCTGCAAATGTAAGGAATAAAAAAATTAACTACTTTTAAATTTAAAAAAAAAGGGTTCAATTTAGTATAAAATGATCGTTCATTTCAGAACCCTTGTTTCAAAGTCTGGTTAGATGTCCTTCAAAACGCTATCCGTAAAGTTTTAAAAGGACATATGACCAGACTCTTTTTTTTAAAAAAAAGGAGATAAATATTTGGAGTGGGGGGGGGTCACGTTGAAATATGAGTAATAAAAACTACTTTTCCTCATAAAAAAATGTTCATATTATTTGATATATAGAAAATTTTAAAAGAATACCTCTATTCACCCCTCAACAAGAACCCTTCCTTAACCCTACCACTAACACTAAGTATTAGTGACCTCTCCCCACCCCACCTCAAAATGGCTACATCATTTAACTAAAAGGGTTGCATGTCATTTTGTAACAGAGTAACATATATCGTACAGATTTAATCTCCCTCTGAGGTCATCAGATATTGCACATCCTTTGCATCTCATATCAATTCTCTCCATGCAACGCATGTCCTCAAACCTTACTGGCTGGATTTTATTTCTATACATCATTACATTTTGTACCCATTAGTGTTGAGACGATTAATCAGAATAGAAGATCGGAAAAATCAGAACTTTTTTGGGTATCAAAATCAGAAAAAATTGTGCCCATTTTCCGATGCCAAAAACGATTCTTTTAATGTCTTTTTTTTTTTTTTTTTTTTTGCATTTGTTTCAAACTTCATTTTAATTTAATTGTACCAATGATAAAATAACAAATATTTGTAATTTTAAACTCCAAGGTGTCTTAAATAAGTTGAAATGAAACTTTAGTCTCCTTTGAAGTAATCTCCTCCAGTTGTAATGTACTTGCTGTACTGTTCCAACAACTTCTGGAAGACCCCCGTGGAAATCCTCTTGTGTGAGTGTCAATGACCCTTGTGTCACAACCTCTTTCATCTTCTCAATTGTCTCATAATAACAGCCTTTAAGGATTTCCTTGAGCTTAGGAAATAACCAAAAGTCACAGGGAGCAAAGTTTGGACTATAGAAAGGATGAGAAACTGTCTTGATGCCCATCTTGGTCAAATAGATAGAGTTGTTGACTGGTGCATTGTCCTGGTAAAAATGACACTGACCAGAGGGATCATTATAAGTTTCTGGATGGATTTTCTCTGTCTGGCATTCTTGGGTCTGGAAGAGCCAGCATACTTCTACTGGGAACTCTGTCTCTTGGTTTCTAGGTCATAGTAGTAGATTCAGCTTTCATCGCAGGTCACCAGAGCATCAAGAACTGTGGGATCTGAATTAATCAGCTAAACCATCTCCCTGCTGTTATGTCAACATCCTTCTCTCTGATCTTCTCTGGGCATCCTTAGGACAAACTTCGCACAAATCTTCTGCATCTTCAGTTTCTTGCAAATAATTGTGTGTACAGTTCCCACACTGACATCAAACTGTGCACTTATTGTCTCTACAGACACACAACGGTCCTCATCCATGAAATTCTTTATTTGGCCAATCAGCTCTGGTGTTCTGACTTTCTTACTCCTCTCACACCTCACATCATCCCTTACAGACTCCCTGCCTTCCTTGAATCTCTTGTGCCACTCAAACACTGATGCTTGATTTATGCAAGATAGTCCAAAATCAGTCTAAAGCATTCCATACGTTTCTGTGGCATTTTTTCCAAGTTTAAAACAGAATTTTATTGTATATGGTTCTTTCTAAAGTGTCCTCTCGTCCAGATTACATTTTTGAAATTCACCAGCTGTGACAATCAGGCTTTAGTAGGGTGTATTCCAATTCCTACTGAAGCTGTTCATTTGAACTTGAAATCATGAAAATTGGTCAGTCATCTCTTAAGATGTATAGCAATGACATACTGAATTTTCAAAAGTCTACAACAATTTAGAATGCCTGCACAAAAAAAGTTTGGAAACTTGTTGGAACCACCTCATATAAAAAAATAACACAAACTCGAGAGAAACAAAAAACTCCAACACATTCTGTATACATCGATTGTGGTCTGGGTGTGTGTGAGGTACCATCATGAGAAACAACCCTCTAAGTGCTAAGGTTTACATCTGCGTCTTCTGCCGAGGCCATCTTCATTAGTTGACGTTGGCTCATCTCAAACTGTTCCAAGCCACAACCTCCTCACCAGTTGAATACAACATGGTAACCTTCAAATCCAATGTAAACAAGTTCTTGTTGAACCGTCCCCATAAATAATCAAATTCTACCAAATTTACCCCATTAACAATTACTCCACAACCAACTGACATTCATTAATCCTTATTCTTGAATGGCTTTCTAACCTTGATAAGTACTAACTCTAAAGTTTTAAAAAAACTACCCCTCTGAAAGTGCTGGCATCTCAAGATCTTGGCACAATATATATGCCGCAGGAGCTACGCCATGTGGGATATTCTCCTCTAAAATAACAAATTGTCTAGGTCTTGTGGAAACACCTATGCCTCAAACCAGAGTACCTGAATCAACGATGAACATTTTTTACAATCTTGGCGTCCCCTGTTATATTGATGCCAAGCAACTAGGTGCCAAGACTTGACCGAGATGGCTTTAATAAAAATCCTCCCATTGCTCAGGTGTGATACCTGGACAATAAGTGTCATAGTTGAGGGCAGGAGACCCCATTCTTGGCATTGCCAGCAACAGGGCATATGTCTAAAGACTACTCGAAAAAGAATCCCTTGAAAGCCCCTGCTGCTCCAGGTCAGGCTGAAATACAACAACATCAGCAGCTCCCCAGAAATAACAAGAGAGGCGGCAACAGCAACAACAACAACGACAGTAACAAAGGATGGTTGGGATAAGTTTGTCAAGGCTCCAGCCAAGTCCCCCCACTAAGAACTCCCTCTCAAAGAAAGTGCAACCTCTGTGGCTTCCCGAAATGCCCACCAAGGAGCTGCAGCAACCGACATTAAAAAGTACAATGTCGGTCCTCTTGGCATCAGATTCAGAAGGGGAGCAAAGTCACCCATGCTCAGGTCCCCGACCCAAACCCCTACTCCTCCTTCTGAGAAGAATACTCCCTTCCTATTCACTGTCCCTAGTGAAAACGAAAACAAAAAGCAAGTTAGCTTCACCAAAAATAGACCTGCCTCTCCGTCCCCAACAAATGTCAGGACAGAGAAGACTCAGAAGCTCCCCTTCCTGCTTGCGGACCGAATCTGTGAAGTGGATCTGCAGCTGTAGACATAACAGCAAGGCAAAGGAGCCTCATCAAACCATTGCAGCTCTTCATTCAGGTTCAGGAAAAAGATGTTACAAACCCCATGGACTTCTCCACACCCTCCCATTAACTATCTTTGTGCAGAAAGGGATTTCAGGTCAGTGGTTAACACTGATTAGGTGTAATGACCACATTCCTGAATGTCTAGCCCAAATATGACGGGCATGAGGGGCTGAAACAAAGCTGCTCGTGTGCTGAGGGATCTCATGTCCTTAAACATAAGTGTGATTGTGTTACATAAAACCCACCATGATTCGATTGACGATCATCGGCTGCTATCAAAAGATTTCAATGCTTTCTCAGCATTGGGTAATCGGTATGTTAAGGGCGGGGTCCTTGTGAGTAAAACACACCCTACCTGCAACGGTGAGGGTTGTGCACACTGGTCATAGCCTATGTTTCCATGCATGTCGGCCTTCCTTAGGCGATCAGTAGCAGCAGCAGCAGCAACTGTAGTAACAGCCTCTTCAACAGCCCAACCACAAGAAAATTCAGGTTCCCACCACCCCCTAAAAAAAAGGTTGCCAAAAGAGGAGCTGCCCAAGTATCAGTGCTTCCACCAAGAGTGGCCAACTTTGCCACCAGCAGCGCCAGATTCCAGGACGATTTCACCCAGACAAAAGACACCTGCAGTGCCAACAACTCTTGACACTCCTAATAAGAAAAATCCTGCCACCCCAACGGGCAGCATGGGGACCCCAGACACAGTTGAAACCAGTGGAATATCGCCAGCTCTTTGGCTCCAAATATAAACAACCAACAGAAAGCAACATGATAAAACCAGTCCCTGGAGCTGTAGAAAAGCTTGCCAAAAGAATTTTCTTGGTCATCACAGACAAGAAATCAAAGGGACTCACTGCCTACAAAAGATGACACCAACAAATTGTCCAGGTCCGACTTGTGGAAACACTTATGCTTCAAGCCAGAATATTTGACCCTGTGCAGAACTGCAGTGACTATCCTTGGTGTCCCCTGCTATATTGACAGCAAACAGTTAGGTGCTGTCCTAAGTCAATATGGGAACACTGAGGCAGTCATCCTGATCTGTGGTCCCCAAAACCTCATGGTAGGGGACTACCAACTAAAGATACACTTCGGCTGGGACGACTTCAATAAAATACCGGCTTTGCTCAGGTGTGATACCTGGCCCTATAGTTAGCATTGCCGGCAGCAGGAGCGCATGTCTAAAGACTGCCCCGGGAAGAACCCTATCTACAACCTCTGCTGCTCTGGTCCTGGGCAGATAAACATCAGCACTAGCTCCCCCAAAACAACGGGAGAGGGTAACAGCAGCAGATAAAACAACCGGGTTAAGGCTGTAAAAGCAAGGGGAAAAAAAACAACTACAGGGTTTTCAAGTCCTTTTCCAAGATCGGGCAATTCCTGTAGCTTCCTAAGAAGACCAAAATGTCCACTGAAGAGTCGCTGCAACCAACATTAAAAAAAAGTTTTCGATCCCCTCAGAAGGGAAGCAACAGATGGTCATGGAAAAAGTAGAAAAAAATGCTTGCAAAGCAAAAAAAAGGTCAAGGAGGCTAGGCCCTATTCCCTTCCTTGTCTCAAGAAAGATGAGACCGTCGGCCCTGCTCAGGCCTCTCATCCCAAACCTCTTTGTCCAGAATACTCCCTTCCTCTTCACTACCTCCAGCAAAAGAGCAGGAAAGCTTCGATAATAAAAATGCTACCTTGCTATCTCCTGCAAACATTAGAAGGGATGTAATAGTAATTATTCTAATACATTCACCTCCAAAAGACAGAAAGTCTGCTCTGTTTGTTGTCCAGGGAGAGGAAGAAGAGAAAGAAGAAGAAGCGGTAGACATGGTTGGCTTTATGGAAAAGAGGATGAGACTAACCGCGAGAATTCCCAAGATTCGAGAGGAATGAAAGACCGAACTTCGGTGGATAGGCGACTGTGCTTTTGCTCAAGCAGAGAAAACAGTGAGATGAGAGAAAAGTCCCTTCCTAAAGAAAGTTCCGACTCGAGGTAAGAAAGAAAGTGAGGCTGAAAGACCCAGCAGATTTCAATGGAAAAGACCAAAAAGCTCCCTTTCTTGCCGGGGGACCGAATCAGCATGTAGTGGATATGTAGATATCACTGATAGGTGGAGGAGCCTAATCAAACCACTGCAGCTCCTCACTCAGATCTGGAAATAGGATATCACCAACATCAAAAACTTTGTGGATGCGGCCCCTGGTCACCACATTTATAATAAAAGGAAAAGAAGGCCACACAAAGGCCTTGTGAAAAATGGTTACAGTCACCAGGGGGAACCATCGCAGGCCTTAATCACATGGAAAAGAGGCACAATTCCTTGTTTCAGCTGGAGCCTCATGGTGAGAGAAGGGTCCCTATTTATGCTTTGTTTTATAGGACTGTAAAATAAACATTTACTCAGATGTCAGATGCCTGAGACAGAGGAGTTTCATCTGAACTGCTGACTTGGCCAATCCTGTGATGATGCTAGCAGGTCAGGAGAGTGTGAAAGCAATCTGTCTGACCTGATGGCCTCGTGTGACCTGGTTGGCAGATTTTGCCTGAATCATTCTAGGCAGGAAATGTGGAAGTGAACTAGGGCCTCCGCTCCAAGCACATACTTGGATCGAATGTTAATCAACGTCCAATGTTCCACTGGACTATATCTATCTATCTGGTCAGGCTCCTTGCCCAAACCAATGCGATTCTCTCTCTCCAGACATCCTGTTTTCCATCAGCTGCCTAAGATCTTCAGGATCACAGTTGGTGTCATGTGCAATTTGCAGGATGTACATGGATCTAGGTAGTCCTATGCTCATGTGCCCGTGCCATGGAGTGACCAGCAAATCATAGACATCGCTCCCTCATGATAGTAGAAATGGCAGGTAAGTTACCATAAAGTTGTTGCTTTGTGGGGGTGATCTGGCCAGTGTTAAATATATCTTGGCAAGATCACCCCACGAAGATCATTCCACTGGACACTCTGACCATAAGTTACTAATGGCCAGAGTTAGATAGGAGTGCTAGTCTAGCTGGATACTGGAAGTTAAATACCTCTTCACTGACTTCTGGGAAAAGCTAGAGGAACATGTTATAAAGGGCTTAGCGAGAGTAGGTAGTGGGTTAGCACTAAGTCTAGTATTAGGCACTTTTCTGTACAATATAGTTAATGCCTTGCCTTAAATAAGGCTAAAGCAGAGAAACGTTTAGAATATAAGTTGTTAGGGTCCTTACCGATAGTACTAGCCAAGAATGACCTGAAATGCTCAGCTAATGAGTTTTTTTTTTTTTTTTTACATTTTCACCCCAAAAAGGCACATTGCCACTTTGGTGTAGGGGGTTACTATCAGGGGCAACAGCTACTGGGGTACTATGTAGGGATTTGGGCAGCAAGATGTCGGTTCATGCTACACTTGTGGAAGCTAGTACAGTTGGAGAAGCAGGAGCCTGGAATTGAATTCCAAAGTCTAGCGGTTCTGGGGAAGAAACTACTGGAGTAGAACGATCTTTTACATCTAGGGATCACTACTGTGTGGGGGTGGGATTTAGTTGCCTGTCGGGTTTGTCGAGGGTGTTTACGTCGTGGGGGCACAAATGCTTGCAGTTCGTCAGAGCATTCACCTGGGGTCTTGTGGTAAGGGCTAGGTTAGAAAGAATGTCTAACGAAGCTGTGAATATTTATGCCTCAGTGTGTAATTCTTGAGTCTGGCACAAGTCAGACAACTACATTCAAAAAGTTCAGAGCCTGGAAGGTCATGATCTCATATCGGCTTGAGAAATTAGGAGTGGGGGGAGGGAGGTTGGAAGCATCTCGCTAATCATTTCACTCAGCTTCCCAGATTCTGCAGAAAGGGGTTTGGCAACTATTTGGCCAAGTCCCCTTGTCTGAAGACATCTTGGGTGGCTAGTTGTGATGGTCAAGTTACAGAGTGTTTAGTAGCTGCCGTACTAAAGCAGGTTGGTTACAACAAATGTCCAGAACTTCATAGTCTGCCTTACAAATTGTACTTGAGGTTGTTGCACATATTCGTTCTCATTCTAACAGGTGTGTTTAGCCACTTTTTTGATACAGGTTCCATCACGGGGTCAGCGTACCAAAGGAGTGGTCACATGTCTAAAAAAGAAGGACATAGAGGTTGGGGAGCTAGGCAACTTGAGGCCCATAACTCTGCTAAACACAGAGTTGAAGATTTTGGAATGGTTGCAGGTTGTTATCACTGACTTGATCGAGTTTGAACGGAATTATGCTGTGAAGGGGAGATCAATTCAAAACAATTCGCATCTGGTTTGCATGATCATTAAGGGAAGACGACACCGAAGCTGCGCTGATCAATTTAGATCAGCTTAATACTTTTGATAGCGTGGACCATTGCTTCTAGAGGCAGCCAGTTTTAATCCAGGCTTTTGCAGATGGGTCTTTATTTTGTATACTCGGCCGATAACAGTTGTACAGGTAAATGGGATGCACTCAAAACCTTTCACTATCTTTTGGTCGGTACATTATGGTTGTGTAACTAAATATCTGAATATTATCTTATGTACTTGTGTAATTAATCTTTTCCTTAACTATTTAATCAGGCCGTGATCGTTCATAATATCTGTGTGTGTGTGGGGGGGGGTGAACATATAACACGAATACATAACGTAATAACATACCTGGCTCTGCTTGGCTGTAGAGGACTCTTCATCAATTAACTTGGGAGTTGATTCTGCTGACCGAAGACAAACGCATACCAAGCGAACACAAGACGATGATTGTTTTTTATATATATTTTATTCCACTCAACAGGTATTATCTTAGCAGACTGGGGTCGACCGACAATCTTGGCATGCAGACAAACCGTCGGCCCCTTTTAAGGAGACCTTGATCTCACATGTTGTCGGTTGCGTGTCTAGAAACCAACTCAACTAAAATTAACTAAATTTCCCCAAACCGGAACTTTTGACACGTCAGATCTGGCCCCATCTACCTAGTTTCCCAGTGCAAATTTTGATAGGTCATAAAGTTTGATCCACGTCAAATCATGACACCCTGACCCTTGCTTGCACCTGCAAAGTTTGCTAACTTTACTGTTTTTCACGATTGTTATTCTTCAGCTAGACAGAAAATGGATATATATATATGTATATATATATATATATGTATGTATGTATATATATATATGTATGTATGTATGTATATATATATATGTATATATATATGTATGTGTATATATATGTATGTATATATGTATGTATATATATATATGTATATATATATGTACATATATATATGTATATATATGTATATATATGTATATATATATGTATATATATATATGTATATATGTATATATATATATATATATATATATATACATACACACACACACAGGGTGACCCAAATAAAACGGGCCACAACTCTAATTAGGTCTTGTCTCTTAGTGTTTTGTCCGAATGAAATGAAACTTTGGTCATACCTAGTTTATTATATTTAAAACATCACATCAAAACACTCGGATCTTTGGCCTTTTTTCTCCGTTGACTGTAAAATGCTCAGAAAAACAATTGAATCTCCTCCATTTTTGGGGAGTCACCCTGTATATATATATATATATATAAACAGATGGATAGATAAATCCGACTCTGAATAATTATTTTTTAACCGGCGTTGCCCGGCAGCTACATCACACCATCACTTTGCTTAAATAGTATTATTTTCCATCAGAAGATAATACTTTATCAACATTCGAAGTTTAGGTTGGTCATAGAGTTTGATTTATGTCAAATCATGATATCCTGATCTTTCATTGCATCTGCAAAGTTTGCTAACCTTACTGTTTTTCACGATTGTTATTCTTCAGCTAGACAGATAAATGTATATTATATATCTGTATAAACATATAGATAGATAGATAAACCTGATTCTGAATAATTATTTTCTAACTGCCATTGCCCGGCAGTTACATAATAGTTGTCTGCTATTTCTCCTGCTGTATGTTCTTGGGCTAGAGTCCTTTCTGTGCAAATTGAGCATTGGGGTGACTGGAGTGGCCCTGTGCAATATTACTCTTCCTGGCAGTGTGTATGTGCCAGGGTTTCCACATTTGCCGATGGTGTGACAGTGTGCATGTCAAACGTTTGAGACATTTACACAATTACAAAGGTACTCAAGCAGTACAAAGAACTTACAGGGGCCATAGTCAACTTTAGCAAATCCAACAACCTAAGATTGGTTGCCTGGAGAAGTGCAACTGCAATACAAGGCCATTTTAACTAAACCAATGGCTCAGTTCAAATCCTTGACATGTGGTTCGGATCAGTACAGGTATGGATTTGGCTTCGAAGGGGAGCTTTCTCTTAAAGATAGAGCGGAGGCATACGCTATGTACATCTCTCAATTGGCTGTACTACCATAGCCTGTGAACCACTCAGCACTGTTAATGCGTCTCCTCTTCTCGCTTTTGTGGAATGAGGAGAAACCATGTGTTCGTAAACAGGTCTGCACTCAACATCTGGTTGAGGGGGCTTGGGAATGCCAGATTTGGCAAATTACAAACATGCCAAGAGATGGGAAATCCTGAGTAGAACTCAAATACAGATATGAGGTTCTGCAGTTGAGAATGCCTTTTCCAATTTTATCCCCAATCACTATGGCTAAATACTGACATAGACCGAGAGATCAACTGCAGTTCTTCAACAAATGCTGAACTGCAATTTAAGTGCTGCTGGGGTTTAGTGACTTTACTCAATCTAGGAAGGCACTTTATCGGGATTTAGTGATGGGGATTACTTCGGACCTACTTGGGGAAAAGCTGCATTTGTTGGAGAAGGAGACCTACTCTCAGTAGAATTGGGTACTAGGCCGGCGTTATCTCAATAATTCTGAGTATACTCTGACTTGGCGATTGGTCCACAATACACTATGCCTCAATGGCATGCACTTCAGGATTTGTCTTGACGACAACCTTTTTTGTCGATATTATTCAGAGGATCAAAGAGAAACAGTTGAACATGCTTTCTTCAATTGCTCCAAGCTGCGTGGATTCTGGATGTATGTCAGTGAGGTAACGGCTCACATTGTCCCCAAGCGGGTGAGATGGATTTGGATTGTCTACAATATGGATACATTGTGGCCTAGGGAGGAATGAATAGTATTCCTGGCGATTTTAGCCATAGCTAGACTAGTATTGTGGGTGTCACACAGAGAGATAGGACGTGGGGAAGGGGGCTTGCCACCTTCTCAATTTTATTTTATTTCATATTTTAAGCATCAGCTTAAAATGAGAATCAGATGTAATAGGAGGTTGCCTCTCACGGGTTTTCAAATCTAGGTGAATTTGCATCACTAGTTTATGCGTATTTGGTGAAAGCAAGTTTGAGTATGCGTTTTCTGCTTAAGCATGATACACACCGACCTTAAGTTCTACAGCAAAGTCTAAAAATTAGTAGTGTGAACGAGTCCTGTCCCTTATTTTAGGTGTTAGAATACATCCACAATGCCCTCTCCCAATAAAGTTTATTTTTCTCCTTGGTCCACCCAATTCCACTTATTCTAGAAGTCACAGCACACCCCATGATGCACCCTCCACCTCTTTTTTTTCCCCCCCTTAAACTGCCTATTCCCTTTCAGGAAGTGGCTTTCTTGTTTTTAGCAACAACTAGAAAACAGCAAGCACTTCAACAATTAGAGTCCTCACTAACATAACATAGTTAGCATTTGATTTCGTTCATTTCTTTTTCTTATTGTTATTTTTCTTTATTTTGAAATGTTTTTAAGCCTTAGTTATTTCCCCACTTCCCATCCTCCCACGTACACGATTTTTGCATTTACATTTTTTTTCTAATTTTATTTTTTTACAAAGGAGTCACCACTTACCAAGGCCCAGAGGCCACTCGAGGATAAGGATTAATGGGTATGCATTAGTCAATGAGATTATAGCATAGTAATTATAAGTAGTGGAAATTTTGTAAATTGGATTACTTAGAGGGACGGTTCATCAAGAATTTGTTTATGTTAGACTTGAAGACAACCATACTGTAGTCAGCTGGAAAGCAGGGAAACGGAAGAGAGTTCCACAGGCGTGCAGTTCTAAGAAAGAAGCTTTGCTCATGGAATCTACATTTAGGTTTAGGTACAGATAAAGAGTGGGGGAAATTATTGATAGTGATTTTGGCTAGACGAGTGTTTTTCGTGAAAGTCTGGCAAGGGGGGACCATAGATTGAAGCCCAAACGGGCACTTGCCATAACGATAAAACAGAGACAGGCTCGCAACATCTCTTCTGTGGAAAAGAGGTTGCAGGGAAGAGAAAAGGGCATCCCTCACTAAGCTACGAAGTCTATTTTGAATTCTGTCAGGCAGGATAAGCTGCTTCTAGCAGCTTATCCTGCCCAGATGTGGCAACGGTACTCCATCATTGGCCGTACCTGGCTTTTTCTTTTACCCCCCCCCCCCCGAGCAAAAATTTTCTTTCTGTTAAAATGTTTTGTTTTTATAAATAAATTTTTGAAAAACATTAATTCCTGTGGGGATATTTTAAATTGCTTAAACTCACAGAGTGAATGAAGTATTATGGTGAGTGAAAAACTAGCTTAGGGAATAGACTAAGTGGATGAACCCAGACACTCCCTTATCCCCTATTCCCCTTAGGCTTCATGCCACATTTTTTTTAGCCACTAGTCTCTCGCTCCTAGACAGGGTTCATAAAAGAGTCGCCAACCTAATAGGTCCTGAACTATCAACTAAGCTCCAACCTCTGTCCCATCACCGAAACGTGGCATATTTGTGCATGTTCTACAAGTATTTCAATGGCAAGTACTCTGACAAACTCTGAGTATTAGTACCCCTCAACGACAATACCCTCGACAAACCTGACAAGCAGCAAAATCCGATCCCTACACTATAGAGATCCCTAGATACCGTAAAGACTTCTACTTGAATAGCTTTTTTCCTTTGGACTGCTGCACTTTGGAATTCCCTCCTGGGCTCTTGCTTCCCTGATTGTACTGACATGCAGAAGTTCAAGTGTAATGTGAACAGACATCTCACCACCCAATTCCATAAATAATATCCCTACAAATCTGGTCCCAAATAGTAGCCCTTTCATAACTAAGTGACTCAGTGCCTTATTTGGGATGAACTGATAATAAAAAAAGAAACTGTTGCTTTATTTTTTAACATTGTTGGTAAAAGATAAATCTAATTTATAAAACACACTATGTCTGTCTGTCTGTTCGTCTCCATATTTTCAAAATCTATCGCTTCCAAAACTAAAAGTCACACTAAGGACCTCAAATGATTGGACTTTTATGGATTGTTCATTTATGGGTCTTTAGCCGGTTAAAATAGTTTTTAAGGGGTCAAAAAGGGGTCAAAATTTTTTTAAATCGTTATGCATTTTGTACATTCACCTTAGATTATTTTAATCAATTCATATGAGTGCCACGTTGGTACAGTGGTAAAGTCACCAGCTTTGAATGCTACAGTTTTGTTTTCAGTTTCGATTCTAGCTGACGGCACCCAAATACTTTTTTTTTACTTTTGAAATCATGACTCTATAATAATATATACAAAATTTAGACAAATTAAAATATCAAATTAAAGCTTATTTTAAGATCTAACAAAACCAGCCCCCCCTAGTATATATATATATATATATATATATATATATATATATATATATATATATATATATATATATAATTATTTCTTCTTTGCATGGCCGGTTTTTTATCTGCAATTTCTGCTTTATTCTTTAAACTTTCCTATCTATCTAATATATCAATCTACTCACACTTTCATATCTTGTATGCATATTTACTTATATTTTACTATATGCATTTACTTACTTTCTTGCTTGCTTTTTGCTGAATTTGCAGATACCGGCCATCCTTTCCCCTTAAATAATTTTTATTTTTTTATTTTTTATATTTTATATTTTATTTATTTATTTATTTAGTGTCTTCTAATAACTCTTGCTGACATTTTTTTTAAGTGATGACCTGTACATTTCAGTTGACCTATATTATTTTGCCCTATATATTTTTTTCGCGCTTTTTAACATTTCCTGTCTGGGTCATTTTGACATTTGTTTTTCTATTTTATATTTAATTCTATCACTATTTAATTATTTTTCCTCTTTTTTTCCTTTTCTTCTTTCTTATTTATATTTATGTCTCGGAAGTAGAGTGAAAAGCATATCTTATTTTTCTTTTATTAATATTATTGGAATTTTTTCCTTTTTTCCCTTGTGCACATTTTTGTGAATTATTCCATGGATTTCTGCCTTTGGATTATTTTGGACCATCTTCCAATTACGGGATTTCCTTGGATTTTACTTGTGCAAATGGAAATTCAATTAACTTTCTTGAAGTTATATATTTGGATTTTACCGTCACTGGATTGTTTATCTTCCACCAGACTATCCATTCATGTGTAATCACCTTTTTCTTCACCACACTCTGCTTCTCTTTTTTGTTATCAAGTAAGATCTTTGACTTACTTGTTGTTTCATCAAATACTTTTGCATGCAAAATTCTATCCTGCATTTTGCTAATTCCTACCCTCTGATGAGAAGGAAAGCATTTCTTCGAAACTCCGCGAATTAAGGACTATCCACTTATCAAGTGTTTCCTTTTCAGATTAAATATGTTTTTAACTCTTTTTCAAAGTGTTTTTTAACATGTTTTATTAACTGTTTGCTCGTATATATATATATATATATATATATATATATATATATATATATATATATATATATATAAATTTAGTGGCTTAATTTTAAAATAACAATATATAGAGGCATATATTCGATTTAAGATACTTCAAGTAATATCTATCAGGATTTTCATCTGAATTCTATCAGTGTCTTATCTCGCTTATATATATATATATATATATATATATATATATATATATATATATATATATATATATATATATATATATTGATCTCACTACTCACGACTAAGTGACCCTGTGCCTTGTTTGAGGTGAACTGATAATAAAAACAAATAAAAATAAAAAATAAAAATAAAAATGCTTTTTAGCTATGAATTAAAAAAGTGTAGAAAAGTCAGTTTTCAGTATGAAAATTAATTTGTTAACGAGTGTACCTTTTGTAACATAGCCGATGACACGCACGTATGCAAATGTGTACGAAATGCGAAATGACGTCACGATAAGGATAAAGAGAAAGACTATGAAACAGAACATGTTCAACAGACAAAGGGACACATTCGAAACGACGTTCGAGAGGAGAGGCGTCAGAGAAGGCGATCATGTTCAAGGGGCTGTTCGAGAGGACAGAGTAGGAGCACGATTAGGTTTTATTCGGGAAAGTAACTGAAAATATATGTAATTGTTACAACACGAAAAAGTGATTCTGAGTTATTCCTTGTCTTTGTCTCCTTTGCGACGTAGACGTAGACTGCATACAACGTGTGGGTCCTATGTATAAACGTGCGCATAATGTTACGCTTTTTGTACAAGGTCTCCTTCAGTCTTGACAAACTATGGATGCCCACTTTAAGGATGCCTGCACGTGAAATTTTTGTGGCAAGAGTTGCGCAATCCCCCACCCACACCTTTCCTGCGTCGACATTGTTTAATACCAGTGGCGAGTGGAGGTTCAGGACGACTGGAAACAATGCCAAGATAAGCGGAAAAACCATACAGCGCCTAGAATTCCCAAATGGTCACCCATCTAGTACTAGCCATGCTCAACATTGCTTAACTTTGGTTATCTGATGAGAACCAGTATGCCAACGTGATTGTGCCAGACATTTTTTGTGCATAGTGATCTATTGTAAACAAACATATGGGAATACGACATATATATATACATATATACTAGCAGGGGAGACCTGACATTGCCCGGGATTGAATAATGATCAACAAATGTTTCCTACTCCCAATACTTTTATTTCAATTGAAATTAGTGAAATCTCCCATTTGTTTATTAAATCGATTGATTACCTGCTCTAATCGGGAACTCACCGTGGTGCACTGGGAGAAAGCTTGCATGCATCTCCATGGCAACTTAGTCTACAATCCATTGTAGTCTACATTTGCGCTAACGTAATCCAATTTACCAAATTTACACTACTACTGCTAACGATTCCTATAATATTGTCCCATTGACTACTGTACACTCTTTAACCTCGAGTGACCTCTTGGCCTTGATAAGTAGTGACTCCTATGTAAAAAAAAAAAAAAAAAAAAAGGCCCGGAGGTCACTCGAAGATAAGGGTTAAAGAGTGTACAGTCAATGGGAAAATATCGCAGTAATCATTGGATTTCTTAAGAGGACGACTCATCAAGAATTTGTTTACGTTGGACTTGAAGACGATCAAATTGAAGTCAGCTGGAAAACAGGAAAACAGAAGAGAGTTCCACAGGTGTGCAGTTCTAAGAAAGAAGCTTTGTTCGTGGAATCTACATTTAGGTTTAGGCACAGATAAAGAGTGGGGGAAATTATTGATAGTGTTTTCAGCTAGACAAGTGTTTTTCACAAAAGTTTGGCAAGGGGTGGACATAGATTGGAGCTCAGATGAGCACTTGCCATGAAAATAAGTTTAAAGCAAAGACAAACTTGCAACGTCTCTTCTGTGAGAAAGAGGTTGCAGGGAAAAAGTAAAAAGGCATCCTCCACTAAGTTACGAAGTCTATTTTGAACTCTGTCAAGGCAGGATAAGAACTTTCTAGCAGCTTCTGGATGTATCTAACTCTTATATAAGTAGAGAATTGCATCAGTAGTGAGATATCTACTGGGACGGTAGAACGATCCCACCATTTTTCCAGTGGCCTTGGCAACCGATTTGATGTACATGTTCCATTTCAGATCAGGAGTAAAGGTCAAGCCCAGAAGCTTGTCAAAACATGGAGCCTCCCCAAGACGAGAGTCATTCATTTCAATTGATGCCAGATGGGGATTAGAGCATTGATGATGTAAAGATAGAAGCTTGGTTTTAGATGCATTAAAAGTAACCAACTACCTCTTCCCCATTGTACCACATAATCAAGATCAGAGGAGAGAGAATCAGAGAGAACTTGGTCATTTACACACTTTGAAGTATTGCCATAGCTGGTATTGTCGTCAGCGTAAATGTCTATGAATGATGCAATTTGGGCGATCATTGATGTGAGTTTCTGATTTCTGCCCATCAACCACAACTCTTATGAACCTATCAGAGAGAAATGATTTAATAATTGAATAGACATTTCAAGCTATACCATAGCTGGAGATCTTGTGTAGTAGATCTTTATGCTGTACCCTGTCAAAGGCCTTTGATTTATCAAGAGCAATTGCTCTAGAAATGAAGCCTCCATTGAGAGATTCACTAATCCTATGAGATATAAACATTAGCACATCTGCTGTAAATCTAGCAGAACGGAAACCGTATTGCATGTCACTAAGGTTATTTTTGCTGAGTTGCTGGGGTGGTTGACTTCATCTCTATTTAACAAAGATTCCAGTAACTCATGATGCACAGAAGACTTACTGAGAAGGGAGATGAGCGATCACCTGAATTCTTAAATACAGGGATGAGATTTTCCAGTGTTGGGAAGCAATTCTTCTTAAGACAATGCATAAACAGCTTTGTAAGTATGAGAGCTAGTTCTGGTTGAAGCTTTTTGAGCACTATAATTGGAATGCCATCGGTGCCCAGAGCCAGTTTCTTTACTGAAATCAAGATATATATATATATAACCTAACATCACAAGTGCATTTCAGAAGTTTTATCACCGCACAAGTAGAAAGGCCCAGCCTATAAAATCAACTATAGATTCTTTGATAAGACAATGCGAAATCAATGTTTCTTTTTAGAGCACAATTGAACCATGATACTTGATTTTTGTATTTTTAATTTTAATTTAAGTGATTGTGTAAAAATAATTTCATAAAATCAACAGTGGGTTCTTTCATAAGACAGGGGCGCGTTCGAAAGAAAGATTTCCGTTTAGAGTACATTTTACACTTGATACTTGACTTTTGCATTTTAAACTTATTTTAAATATCATTTACAGATAATTTATAATATCGACAGTAAATTCTCTACAGTAGAATGTAGACTACAATGTATTGTGGACTATGTCACTGCAGAGAGGCATATGAATCTTTCTCCCGGTACATCACGGTGGGTCCCCAACTAGAGCAGGCAATCAAATGATTTGATAAAAAAATGGGTGATTTAATCGATTTCGATGACAATAAACGTATAGGAGGGTGGAAAATTTGTTTATTCACATTCAATCCCGGAAAACATCGGGTCTCCTTATATTTATCAATCAATCGTCCCATATTTAGACTTCATGCCAAATTACATAAATGTCTCAGGTTTATTCTTAAAATATTATGTAATAAGACTTGAAGTTTAAGCTGGTGCTACCCGGGAGAGGAGAGGGTGATTAACAAAATTTTATGAGTTTACAAAGTGCGCGTGATAACTTGTTTTTTTATTTTTTTAATTTTTTTTTTCCTCTACCTTTCTGCCTCCTCCTACCTCACTCGTTCTCTCTCTCTCTCTCTCTCTCTCTCTCCTCACTCTCTCTCTCTCTTTTAATATCCATCTATCAGTCAAGTCCCACATTTAGACTTAATGTTGAGTTACATAAATCTTTCAGGCTATATTGTTAAAACATTATATAAGAATAGCAAGGTTACGTGGTGTTGTCCAGGAAGTGGAAAAGAAGAGAAATAAAAGAATTTAAAAAAATGTGAGTAAAGCATTCTTCTTCTTCTTCTTCTTCTTTTTCTTCTTCTTCTTCTTCTTCTTCTTTATTTCTCCCTCGGACTGCTCCCCACTATTTCTCTTTGTTCATATCTATATATCAACCAAGTCCCACATTTAGACCTTATGTTACATAAACTGTTATGGTCCATTATTGAATACATTACGTAAACGGATCAAACGCAAGTTGAAAGTGTGCATACCTTATAATAATTTGATAATAAAATAAAAAACAACATTATTTTCATAGCCTTTTCATAAAACTACACTTATATATATATATATATATATATATATATATATATATATATATATATATATATATATATATATATATATATAAAGAAATAAAAATTGCGATAAGTTTACCAAGGTAATCAAAATGGTAAACTTAAAATATATTATAAATATTAAAGAGCTAATATTTAAAAGTAAAGTAATCTCAACCATATGTAAAAGCTCAATAAAACCGAAAAGGAAATAGAGTTTATAATATGAACAAATGATTAATAAAACATGTTAAAAAAAACATCTTGAAAAAGAGTTAAAACCATATTTAATTTTGTGCTTCCTTTTTTAAAATTAAATATGTTTTTAACTCTTTTTCAAGATGCTTTTTAACATGTTTTATTAATCATTTGTTCATATATATATATATATATATATATATATATATATATATATATATATGTATATATATATATATATATATATATATATGTATATATATATATATATATATATATATATATATATATATATATATATATATTGCAATCATCAATTCCGTACTAAATTCCCGATTCCGATTCTTATTCTTCATAAATATCTCAGTATTAAACTATAAAGTTGTCATTTTTTTTCTCCCGATTACCGTAAAAAAACACATGTTAAATGTGCGTATATGTTCCCCCCTTGTGGGAGAATGATCTATATAGCTTTACTGGTAGTTTAAAATCAATAAATATTTGTTCTTTTATTATTACTTCCAGCAGTGGATGTAAATAAGAGAAGAATCCAGGTTGTCGTCGACGGTCATACATCTAAGAAATATGATATAAATGCGGGAGTACCTCAGGGGTCTATCCTTGGACCTTTATTACTCCTAATATTCATGAATAACCTCCCTGATAAAATTGTCTCTGAGATGGGTATATTTGCTGATGACACCACGCTCTATAACAGGTATGAGGTAAAAAAAAAAATGAACACATATCTAAGGAAATGGCAGAAACACTAGAGGAAGACTTTCATCTGTGGTCGAATGGGGTCAAAAAGGAATGGTCACATTCAATGCTGCCAAAACTAAGTTTGTTTCCTTCAATAATGACAAGAAACCTTCTCAACCACTAATAGCTATGGTTAAAGATACATTACCCGAAAGTACTTCTTTCAAACTCCTCAGCTTAACATTCACAGGGAACATGAGTTGGAACAGATACATTGAGAGCATTGCCAGGGCTGCTGCGAGGAAGATAGGCTCTCTCTCTTCTGTGCTAGAAAGTTACTTATGCCTGAAAGTATCCCGTATTTCTACAAGGCCACCATTCGCCCATGTATGGAGTATTGTTGTTACATTTGGGCTGGTGCATCTGCTGCTAGTCTCTCACTGCTGGACAGGGTCCAAAAGAGAGTCGCCAACCTGATTGGTCCTGAACTGTTATCTAGGCTTCAGCCTCTGTCTCATTGATGAAATGTTGCATCCCTCTGTCTGTTTTACAAGTATTTTAATGGTGGATGCTCCAATGAACTACAAGCCCTTACACCTCCATGATGTAAATACCCCCAACAAACCCGATTAGCAGCAAAATCCCACCCCTCCATAGTGGAGATCACTAGATGTAAGATGGCCTTCTATTCTAATAGTAGCCCTCTACATCAAAGTGACACCGTGTCTTGTTTGGGGTGAAAGTGGAATATAAAAAAATCAAAAAAAAAATATATAATTAAAGGAATCGTTTTTGTCATCGGAAAATAGGCACAAATTTTTTCTATTCCAATATCCTAAAAAGTACTTATTTTTCCGATTCCGATTCTAATCCAATTAACTGTCCCAACACTTATATCTATCTATCTATCTATCTATCTATCTATCTATCTATATACAATTATATAAATGCAACTTTGTCTGTATGTGTATTTGAGATTGTTCCTTATAGACTCCAAAACGGCTAAACAGATTTTCTTTAAAATTTACAGAACTTTAGTGTATAAGTCTGGGAGTGATCTTAGTAAAGTTTTGTCTAAGAATACTCCCAATAATTACCAATAATCGATAATCAAAACTGTTATTTTAATTTAACTATCATCGGTAAATCATATTTTCCATGTCGTTGCTCAGCAACAATGATTGAACAACAGGCTGTGAAAATTCTACTGTGGGTAAATTGATAAAGTTTTGTTTTATTTGCATGATGTGGTCTGTAGATTCAAACTCTGCACGTAAATTTCTTAATTTTTTTTCATTAATGGCAAAGAATTTTATAAGAGGGGCCCAATGACTGAACCCTGTGGTGCACCACTTGTTGCCCTACTTACATCAGAAAGGCTGCCTCTCATTTGAACCCAGAAGGTGGGTCAGCAAGGAAGGTGCCGATCCACTGCATGACCTCAGGATGGAACCCGTACACCTGGAGCTTGATGAGAAGTAGACGCTGATTTACAGAGTCAAATGTTTTGGTAAAGACTAGAAAGACAATGTCAGCAGCCTTGTCCATGATTCTCGTCAGCGACTCCTTTATGACCAGAAGGTTCGTTAGGCATGAATCCGTGTTGGGATTGAGAGATTTGCTTGGCTCGTTGAAGGTGGGACATCATCGCTCTTTTCCGAAATACTTCCATTCTTTGCAGGCAATAGACGTGGGCGAAACAGGCGGTAGTTTACAGGGTCTTCTCTGTTACACTTCCTGAAGATTTATCCAACTAGTTATGAACAATTTATATACTTTTTTTTCCCTTCATTAATTAATTGTTTTATTTTTTCATTGGTTAATTATTTTATTTTTTATTTTTTTCCTTGGTTAATTATTTTAATAACTTAACAAACATCTCAGGATGTTATTACTATTGTTAAAGTTTATTTTATTAATAGTAGGTTTTTTAGCTTTATTAGTAATGCTTCTAATATTTCAAGTTTTCGTTTATTATGGGTCTGTTCAAGTATAGATGTGTTTCCAACTAAAATCTTTCTAAATTGGAACAGGTGATAGGAATGTTGATTAGTCAAGCGGTTAAATATAGCACTATTTTCTGATCGATGCATGGTTAATCTCCTCGACAAAGTGGTGGTAGTCAATCCTATGTATATGTTTTCACCTTTATTATCAAAAATACAAGTTAACTAAGTTAGTCATATCAAGCAACTCAGTCGAGGGGGAGGAGTTATCCCCATATATTATAAAAGAGGCGCGGTTTTTCCCCTCTGGACTAAAATACTGTAGGTTTACAACAACAGATGGCACATACAAATTTATTAGGTTTACACTATTCGCCATAATTTATTTAACTATTGAACGGCATTTAAGACACATTAATTCGTTCCATTAAAACATTACATTTAGTCCTAGGAGTGTCATCATCACGATCGCACAGATATACAATGTAAGTAGCTGCTGTTTTTCCCTCTAAAAAAAAGTCCTACTCCTACTACCATTCGACACCGGGAGGATTTCTGCATTAGGGTCATATATGGGGTTTCGCCCTAATTTTCTGGCTCATACAGGGTGACCAAAAAAAAAACGGGCCCTAACTCTAATTAGGCCCCCTTTCTTAGTGTTTTGTCCGAATGAAATGAAACTTTGGTCATAACTAGTTTATTATATTCAAAACATCACATCAAAACACTAGGGTCTTTGGCCTTTTTTTGTTTTCTCCGTTCTACAGCATATGCTCTAGGTGGCCTCCATTTAGCTTTTGTTTTTTGTTTTTTTGGTCACCCTGTATTCTTTTGCACACACCATAATCTTCCATTTCTTCTACCCCCCCCCAAAAAAAAAAGATTCCTCTTTCCTAACATTTCTCACTCTCTCATTGGCTGACAAGTTTATATTCTGTCATTCTGGAATGAATGCAATCTCATTCAAAAAAGAACGCTACAGATTACAACAAATATGGCTTCTCGGACACTCAAAACAAAATTGTTTTATTAGTATTATATGTTCTTACACAGACTTATAAATAAATGTTGTTTTTTTTTCATTTTGTTTGTTTCATTAGAATTATATTTTCTTGCGCAGACTTTTAAACAACTGTTTTTACAATTAAATATTTATACTTTGATAAAAAATTAATGTTTTCGTTTACAAATACCTTCCGTTCGAAAAAATAGTGTGTTATTTGACAAAGAATCAATCGGAGTTTTCTTTTATTTATTTATTTACTTGCATTTCGTTATTACAGTGAAAGACACTCATAAAAAAGAATTCATAATTATATTTTATTTTCGTACGAAATATAACGATATAGTAATTCAATCTATATAATTATAAAACTCAAATGATCTTGTAACGAGTGTTATAACCCAACATCCGGTTTACAACTTCCGGTTGCGCACGTGTACAGAAACATAAACCCATAACAGCGTAAACAAATAAGCACAAATCGCTACTTTTGCAGAATTTGACCTGCGCACTGAAATATTAACGTTATTATTTAGAAATTATTATTTAATATGGGAGGGGTGAGGATGTTTTGCAACTATTCTGTATTACAACTATACTGTCGCAATTTTCTTACAAATAAATCAACTTTGACCCATTGACATAGTATTGTTTTACTGTGTACGTTTTCAGCTTCCCAATTGTTTTTTTTTTGCGTTTAAATTATCTAAATAATTGTTAATACTTTCTGCATTTTTTTACATCGTTCATTTCCGTATTACGTTTAAGTTATTTTAACGCAATTTTCTTACAAATAAATCTACTTTAACCTTTGACAACCATAAGAGCATTTTACAACGTATTGTTTTACTGTGTATGTTTTCAGCATCCCAATTGTTTTTTTTCGCATTTAAATTAAACGATATATCAAAATTTGAATAGTGCAGATTTACCTATAAGTATGGCAAACCACTTATAATTCAATGGTTGTCAGTTTTTTTTTTTTTTTCAAAAATAAACAATTATAAGCAGAACGACTTATAAAAATCTATCTATATTCTTTTTTTCATTTTTAATATACTTTCATAGAAATATTTCTGTTATGTCACAAACATTATTTTCTTTACGTCACAAGTGTCATGCTCATACATTAATTCCATAGCTAATATAACATACTGACCCAACGGGTCACGGGTAGTCTAGTTATATATATATATATATATATATATATATATATATATATATATATATATATATATATATATATATATATATGATTGATATGTAGTTTGCTTGAAGCATTGTGTGGGATAGGTTTGTATTGCCGCAGACATAACAAGTAAGACATTTGTATCTAATACAACTGAATAAATATATGTATACATAGACATATATGTATGTACTTATTGATTTGTAAATCGCCACTTGTTTTCGTCTCCTTTCACCAACCACGACGACTATATTTCATTCCTCACATTGTGATAGCCTTCTAAATCCCTACTACATATATATATATATATATATATATATATATATATATACATATATATATATATATATATAGTCATTTATGAAATATATATGGCGATTAAACTACACTGAATATTCGGCGTTTCATCCACTCTAGGATTCTTCGGGCTTATACGCGAATTCTGTGGTTGTTTATCGTTTTTATATGGTCCTTTTCTATTGAGGATTTAGTTAGCCAATCAGCTTTCTAGTATCCACCGCGCCTCTTCCTATCAGCCAATGGGCATGCATTTTATCGGACGAAGGATCTGTTTTAAAACTAGGTTAGTGTTTTTTTTTTTACTGTTAGTTTATATATAATATAATATATGTATGTATATATATATGTATATATATGTGCATATATGTATGTACACATATATATATATATATTTATATATAAATATATATATGTGTACGCCGAATATTCAGTGTAGCTTAATCACCATATATATTTCATAAATTACTAACTAGCTCTACCTACTACGTATTGAGCACTTTTGAAGTAAATACTTTAAGTTTACGCATAAATCTATACTTTCGTATATTAATTTTATGTGAGTAAATGAAGTAGTTATATATATATATATATATATATATATATATATATATATATATATATATATAATACAAGCGGCACAGTTTTTCTCCTCTGGACCAAAATACCGTAGGTTTGCAACAACAGATGGCGCATACAAATTTATAATGTTTACACTATTCGCCATTATTTTATTTAACTATTGAACGACATTTAAGACACATTAATTCGTAATATTAAAACATTTAATGGGGAATTCTGACAAGGTTACCCAAACTATGTTTGTTCAGTCAAAGTGCAAACTCTCCTTTCTTGGTGTGTTGGTTTTATTGCTAATTTTATAGGATTACCTCCTACTTTGGGGAGGGGGATTTCCTGAGCCAGCAGTACCAGGTAATGCCAAAAGGGTCCCTGATATTAGCTATTTTAATAACCATGTAGAGTGCCCCCCTCGTAGGGCGACGAAGTTGTATACGCTCCCCTCTTTAGCTTTATTGGCCATCTTTCAGGATTATTTCCTTCTTTGGGTCGGGAGGAGATTATTTTATTGTTGAATCCATGGAGGTTACTTCTTTATTTTATTTATTTATTTTTATTTATTTATTTCTTTTTGGCAAAGGAGTCACCACTAATCAAAGCCCGAAAGCCACTCGAGGATAAGGGTTAATGAGTGTACGTTAGGCAATGGGGCAATATCATAGTAATCGTTAGTAGTGGAAACTTGGTAAATTCGATTACGTAAGGGGACAGCTCACCAAGAACTTGTTTACATTGGACTTGAAGACGACCATATTGCAGTCAGCTGGAAAGCAGGATAACGCGTGCAGTTTTAAGATAAGGCGTGCAGTTTTAAGAAAGAAGCTTTGTTCATGGAATGTACGTTTAGGTTTAGGCACAGATAAAGAGTGTGGGAAATTATTGATAGTGGTTTCGGATAGACGAGTGTTTTTTGTGAAAGTTTATAAGAGTGTAAAGTGTTCCTTTTCAGGGGAGAGGAGAGCTGAATTCCCATCATTGTAAACAGACAGTGTGACACCGAAACCAAGAAGAGAACTGGACAATTTAAGACAACTTTTAACAGCATGAAATGCATTTTTACCAACAGTAAGATAAGCCTCAAGACAAAGATACATGTTATGAGAACATAGGTATCGTCCATTCTTCTATACGGATGTGAATGATGGACCCTAACCAAAGGACACAGAACAGAGAGTAGAAGCAGCGGAGATGTGGTTCATCCGGAGAATCATGAAAGTCAAATGGACAAAAAGAAAACAACAAAAAACAAATGCAGAAGTAATGGACATGGCAGGATACAAGAGATCCCTTCTCAATACCATCAGAGAAAGACAGCTCAAATGTTTCGGCCCTATAATCAGAGCTGACGGACTAAAGAAACTATTATGGAGTGGCAAAATATGCGGAAATAAGAGCAAAGAAAGACAACGTACATAATTCACAGTTTAAAAAAATTTGCAACGCATAAAGAAGGCACCAACAATGAGCTTATGAGAAAGATCGAGAACAGGGAAGAATGGTGAGCTATGATCATCGATGTCTGCAAGACCCGACCGGATACTTGAAGAAGAAGCAACGTCTGGCTTTCTCTTCTTTTACCCCACCCCCATCCCCGATAGTAAATTGCTTTCTTTCAGATTGCCTGAGATGAGGGTATACCGAGAAATGCCAACAGGTTCAATAGTAGCTATTTTTAAAACAATGTAGAATACCCCCCCCCCGCTAGATACAGCTGGACCACCTCCACTATAAAATCACACCAGGTTCAGATTTGTTGTCAACGTTCTAGGATTATCCCCTTCTTTTCGTTAGGAGGAATCGGTTCATTGCCAATCGCCTGAGATGACCGTGCTAAGGAATTCCGATGGGTTAAATAAATACTATATCAGGTTGACAAGAAAGTTATTCCAGAAATTAGGTTAACAACAGTGGTCAAAAGGTTTTTGGGGGGAAGGGGGTAATCCTTGGAGGCAAGTTGGGTTGAAGATGAAGAGAGGGATGGGCGGGAAAAGAAAGAAAGGGACTAAAACATTTGTGTACGGTGGGGTTGGAGAGGGGAAAATAATCCAAGAGTTCTTTGTAAGGGTCAGAGAATTAGAATGTCATGTTGATACAAGGGGATAAATAAAGTATAGATATATAAATGAGTTAAGTAGCAAGATATGACTATATTTACATAAAGAAAATAAAAATATTATATATATATATATATATATATATATATATATAAAATAAAAAGATTATATATATATATGTATATATATAATCTTTTTATTTTCTTTATGTAAATATAGTCATATCTTGCTACTTAACTCATTTATATATCTATATTTTATATATATATATATATATATATATATATATATATATATATATATATATATATATACTAGCATTTCAGCCTGGCGTTGCCCGGGTGTTTGGATATGCCTGTGTAGCAAAAAAAAAGTGGTAGTAGGAAGGCAGGCTCGAACCCATACCGCGAAGGAGGAAAAGAACAGGAAAAAAAACAGATGTCTATGCTGTTACGACCACTGTCAAACCGGAAGTGACATTTTTTTAAAATTAAGGTTAGACAATCGAAAAGAGAGGATGACTTTCAAAAATATAAGCGAAAAAGCGCCCCCCCCCGTAGAAAAGTTCCCAGTTGAAGGTGAAGATATTAATGTTTTTAGCCAATTTTTCGATATTTGTCGTCTGAAAGGTCGGACTTCAAAACGATACTAACCTTGGTAAAATCTGTCGCTTCTATCGACAGTTTTAGGCAGACATGCAAACAAACATACATACATACATACATACATACATACATACATTTATATATTGGTAACTAAAAATTTTCGACCCAAACCGATTAAAATGCTTGCCCTATCTCTGAATACCCTTTATGTCAAATTTCAAATGTTTAGACCAGAAATTGTCTGAGTAATTTGGTAGAGACCGCAGAGGTCATTTTTTAAAAAACTTTGACCCCTATTATGGCCCCTTAAAATTTATTGTTTTGGGCTCAAATCAAGTTATTAAGTTAGATCCCTGTTCAAGAAATCTATATCTAAAATTTCAGGTGTTTAGACCCAAAATTGGCGGAGGAGTTTGGTAGAGTTCTCAAAGGTCAAAGCATTGAACTTTGACCCCTTAACAGCCAAATTTCTGGCCGAAAACGGATTACAAAGATTTTCTCAAATCTCAGTACACTGTATATCAAATTTCGAGTCTGTAGACTGAAAATTGACAGAGTTATTGCGTAGGAAAATGTACACAGACACACACACACACAGACATGTTCACTTTTACATAGAGAGAGAGAGAGAGAGAGAGAGAGAGAGAGAGAGAGAGAGAGAAATCCAAACAATGAGATGGGTTAAATCACAGATTAATTAATCTTGTGGTTTATAATCTTATAAAATATTGTATAGAGGTAATATTTTTATAAGACAATCCCAGCCAAATAAAATAGCTCAATATACAAGAGCAAAATAAAAATTGTAGGTTTTATAGTTAAATTCTGTGAAGTAAAAATATAGAATTTTTAGACAAAATATTTATTGTTTGAAACAAGGAATACAAAAAATTTAAAGTTATTTCCTTAATCCATGGATTTTCGATGCCATGGCTCATATCTTCAGAGGAAATGTATTAAGCAAAATAATCATTATGAATAACCATAAACTTTGCTATTTAATGCATATATATTTGAAATTAGAGTTAAAAATTTTTTCATCTCATTGTTCGGATATATATATATATATATATATATATATATATATATATATATATATATATATATATATATATATATATATATAAATAAGGCTCTCTATCTTAGGTTGAGCATATTGGGAAGTGATATACAAATTACCATTAGCATATTAAGCGATGATCTTCGTGTAAAGAAATTGAGCTTAGGTATTTGGACAATGTCAAAACACTGTTAATTCACTGCCCGCACAGCAGCAGCCAAATAGCGCAATGGTTAGAAGCCCCGACTGTCATTTAGGTGGTCGGGTTTCGATTCTGGCTTGATGTAGTTGCTTGTCTAGCTGCACTTACAGAGAAACAGTACTGTATGTGGATGACTATATATATATATATATATATATATATATATATATATATATATATATATATATATATATATAATGAGATAAGTCACAGATTAGAGATCAAGTGAATTTTCCTGTCAGATATTACATTGAGGTAATATTTTCAGGACGCTCCTAGCCAAAAAGGTAAAGCTCAATAAATAACAAGTAAGTCAAAGATCTTACTTGAAAACAAAAAAGTGAAGCAGAGGGAATATGGTAAAGAAAAAGGTGATTACAGGTGATTTTCTTTACCATATTCCCTCTGCTTAACTTATTTTGTTTTCAAGTAAGATCTTTGACTTACTTGTTGTTTCATCAAATACTTCTGCATGCAAAATCCGATCCCGCATTTTGCTAATTCCTACCCTCTGATGAGAAGGAGAGTATTTCTTTGAAACTCCGCAGATTAAGGACTATCCATTTATCTAGTGTTTCCTTTTCAGATTAAATATGTTTTTAACTCATTTCAAAGTGGTTTTTAGCATATTTTATTAACTGTTTGCTCATATATATATATATATATATATATATATATATATATATATATGTAATTGAATACACCATATGCATTGGTATAGCGATGCGTATATGTATAGGTATGTATCTGTGTAAGCATAGTATATATCACTGTTTGTACGTAGGTGTGGGCTATCTGTTTGTATGTGTGTATGTCTGTACATATATATCTACGTATGTTTGATTATCTGTGGGTATACATGTGCTTATATTTGCACATGTTTAGGTTTGATAGGTGGATATACAAGTAATCAGTATACAAATAGTCAAAATTAACCACGCATGGGCGACCACATACCCAGCCCCACATTTAAATCAACTCGCCCCTATATAAAAAATATTGTTTTAAAAAATATATAATTAACCACAGTATATAAAGCATTCACTCAAACATCAATTCCAACTCAACGAACAACTAAACAGGCTCATCCATAGATCGCCTCCAAACAGATATATATATATATATATATATATATATATATATATATATATATATATATATATATATATATTTTAAATAAAATTTAAACAAACATTTAAACTAGATCAAACCACAACAACAAACGTATTTAACTGACCTATCTCAACTAACCAAGTCACCTTTGAATCATACACTCCAAATTAAAATAAGCCAACCTTAAACTCACTCATTTAAGTAACCCTATAAACATTCCAGATTTTCACACCATGACGCGTCTCTATCCTCACCTCATCAACTCACCCATCCCCACAGCAAAAACAGCACACCCACCCCCTATCACGCACACCCCACATTGAAAATCACAAGAATATCCATTTCCCACTTGAACTTAAAATCAAGAGTTCAACCCTTTTAAAGAATACTAAAATGCAATTACCCCCCCCCCCCGCCGTAAACACTCCATTAAGAACCTGTATGCTCGCCCAACTTTAACCCTCCCCCTCTCTCTTTACCGTCTCTACTTCATCCTACTTCCTCTTTCCCTAATCTAAAAAGCCTCCTTCATCTATTATAAACTAGATAACTACTATCTTTCTATTAGACTCATACCTCAAGCAAGCCGTTCCAGCGTGTTCTTCCGAATATCTATACCTGGATTATTTTACCATCTTTGGTATTTTGATAACTATACTATTGATTCCGAGGTCCATCGCACACTTAATTCAATGCTCAAACTCTATTACTCATGAGAATAATTACAATGGAATGGTATATCCACCCAATTTCGGATATACTCTGTCAACACCGAGAAAACATTTGGACCAAAGCAAATAACACGCAATCAACGCAACAACGAATAAGACAGCCTGGTATACTTTTCGAAATATCAGGATTGAGCAGTACGCTTTCGCTATATGGGAATATCACTTTCTCCCATGGGCCTATTTTCTGCCCACCCGGATTTGTAACCCTGAATGACATTGGACTCCTTCCGATAATGGATTTGATAGGTTGACATTGGACTCCTTCCGATAATGGATTTGATAGGTTGTATCAACTTTTCTTTTCGTATAATTTTCTCCATATAATTATCCACAATTACCCCAAAACTATTTTCCATAATTGTGCTGAAAAGCAAAATAGCGTCCATTCGCAGCTGAACATTTTGCTAACTGCATTTCATTTCTTCTGATGATATCAGCTATTGTTGAAAATCCATGGATTAAGGAAATTAAAAGAACCCTTTCTATATACTCCTTTGTCAAGCAATAAATTCTTGGATCGAATGTATGCCTCTATATGTGGTTTTTTTCAGAATTTAAAATTAAACCACGAAACTTATATATTGCTCTATTCTTAAATATTGAGCTTTTCCTTTTTGGTTAGGATCTTCTTGAAAGTATTACTTCAAGTAATATCTATCAGGATTTTCATCTGAATTCTATCAGTATCTTATATATATATATATATATATATATATATATATATATATATATATATATATATATATATAGAGAGAGAGAGAGAGAGAGAGAGAGAGAGAGAGAGAGAAATAAAAAGGAACAAACCGTATTATGTGTTCATCAACGTTTCGTCTTTATTTCGAGACTTCCTCGAAATAAAGACGAAACGTTGATGAACACATAATACGGTTTGTTCCTTCCTCGAAATAAAGACGAAACGTTGAAGAACACATAATACGGTTTGTTCCTTCCTCGAAATAAAGACGAAGCATTGATGAACACATAATACGGTTTGTTCCTTTTTATTTCTCTATTTTGTCGGAATACTATTTCCATTATTTTTATCATATATATATATATATATATATATATATATATATATATATATATATATATATATATATATATATATATAAAACTTTTTCTCTGTGTGTGTCTACCAAATTCCTCTCTGCATTTTTAATCAACAGACTTGAAACTTGATATATAGGGGATTTAGACTTGTGAAACAATTTCAATTTTGTTTTTAGTCTGTAAACATAGCTGCTAGGTTGGCAAAATTGAAAAAATAACAGTTGACTTTGCCAGGAGTAAGTCGAATAAACCTGTTACTTTTGTGCATGTACAAAAAAAAAAACAAAAAAACATTTATAGCTTAAATTTTAACCTTTTCTTATTCATCTAGCGATAGTTCCAACAGTAACGATGCCAGAGCACTAAATAATGCTGAAGTGCTTAACATTTTGGTTTCGATTCTAAGTGATGGCACCGAAGTTATGTTATTTTTTTTATGTATATATTTTTTGAAACCATTACTATATATTGGGTACAATATAATAATCAATAGAGATTTGGTTCTATAATAATAAATACGAAATCTGCATGAATTGAAATATGATCTTTATCCATATTTTAGAACCGAGCAACTACTTTCAAGTGGGAGAGGTAGGTTTATTGCCTGTCGCCTGAGGCGCCCTCATCTGAAAATACTGTCGGGCTTGAACATGGTTATCTTTATACCACGGAAGGGAGGAAATTGGCTGAAGTTTCCACATAATCCTTTATCATATTACATCCAGTTTTTCTTTTCATTCTTTAGGAAATCGCTGTTCATCAAGGCCAAAAAGCCGCTCGAGGATAAGGATTAATGAGAGTCAGGTTACCGATGAGTTAACACCGTGGTGATCATTAACGGTGGAAATTGTCAGGATTTGATTATTTAAGGGAACGGCTCAAAAAGAACCTGTTTACATTGGACTTGAAAACGACCATGTTATAGTCAGCTGGAAAGAAGTCCTGCGATATTTTGTTCCACATGCGGGCAAATCTAGAAAAATAACTTTGTTCATGGAATTTTCGTTTAGTTTTAGGCACAGATAGAGAGTAGGAGAAATTGTTGACAGTGGTTGTAGCTAGACGAGTGTTTATTGTGGATCTTTTTACAGGGAAGGGACCATAGATTGAAGCTCAGTCGAGCACTTTCCATGAAAATAACGATAGAGTAGAAATAGCGTCGCAACGTCTCTTTTGTGATAAAGAGGTAGAAAGGAGGAGAAAAGGACGTCGTTACTAGATATCGAAGTCGGTTTTGTATTCTGTCAAGAAGAAAGGGAACTCTTAGCAGTGAGCTCCTTTGTGGCAACAGTACTCCATTTTAAAACATATTTGGCTCTTATATAAGTGAAGGATGCAAGTAAACATGAGGTATCCCACCCTCTCATTTAAAAAGTGTATTTTATTTTATGTTTTGGAATTTATGGGATGGGGCAATACTCGGATTAAAAACATTCCAAAACATAAATCTGTATTATATAATTTTTATTATATAATTTTTATTATATATAATTTGTATTATGTAATTTGTATTATATAATTTGTATTATATAATTTGTCTCTATTCTCTTCTCTTCTATTTATCTTCTATCGTTTACAGTTTAGACAGAGAAAATCGCGTTTATTAAAAAAAAAAAAATCTATCTATTCTATCTATTCTATCTTCTATCTATCTTCTTTCTTCTATCTATCTATATATCTATCTATCTATCTATCTATCTATTCTATCTTCTATCTATCTTCTTTCTTCTATCTATCTATCTATCTATCTATCTATCTATCTATCTATCTGTCTGTCTTCTTCTTGTATTCTATCTATTCTTCTATCTATCTATCTATCTTCTTTTCTATTCTATCTTCTATCTATCTATCTATATATCTATCTTCTTCTTCTTCTTCTTCTATCTATCTAACTATCTTCTATCTATCTATCTTCTATCTATCTTCTTCTTCTTCTTTTTCTATCTATCTATCTATCTATCTATCTATATATCTTCTTCTATCTTCTATCTATCTATCTATCTATCTTCTATTCTATCTTCTCTTCTTCTTCCTATCTTCTTCTTCTTCTTCTTTTTCTATCTATCTATCTATCTATCTATCTATCTTCTATCTTCTATATATCTATCTGTCTAGCCTCTATCTATCTTCTATTCTATCTTTTCTTCTTCTTCTTCTTCTTCTTCTTCTTCTTCTTCTTCTATCTATCTATCTTCTTCTATCTTCTATCTATCGTCTTCTTCTTCTTCTATCTATCTTCTATCTATCTATCTATCTATCTATCTATCTATCTTCTATCTATCTTCTTCTATCTATTCTATCTTCTATCTTTCTATCTATCTATCTATCTATCTATCTATCTATCTATCTTCTATCTATCTTCTATCTTCTATTCTATATATATATATATATATATATATTATTCTTCTTCTTCTTTTCTTTTCGTCTTTTTTTTTTCTTCTTCTTCTTCTTCTTCTTCTTCTCTATATAAAATGAATTCATTTTTTCTCGTCTGAGTTTGACCTTAATAGGATTAAAAATCGAGACATTACATGCAAATCTATTACACATAGGCTGCAGCACAAGTATGTTATAGGCATATTAGCTTTCCATGACGTCGCTGATCGTAGATTCCTATATTTCATCTGGTGAGACTTTGCTGCAAAAATCGCTTACGATCAATAGAACTAGTAAACTCTTCTCTCTCTATTAGATTCCTCCTTCCACTGCCACCCATTTACACCGGATTTCACCGTTCACAGTAGAACATTATGAGAAAACACCGGTTTGCGTTTGTAGTTGCTTAAAAAAAAGTGGATTGCCATACAGCTATTCTAACAGTTACTTATTCCGTTTTCTTTTCTTTTTTTCCCCCATGTTTTTATTTATTTATTGTTCTTTTTCTTTTATTACCTAATTCAATGGGTACGTCCGCCATCTTTCCCTTTTTTGGTTTTATTTTATTGGGTTTTTTTTTGTTACGAATTATCGTTTACAGTTTATACAGAGAAAATCGCGTTTATTAAAAAAAAACAAACGAAACGAACTAACCATGGATTCCATGTTTTACAACAAACTCTTACAGTCGACAACTACTACTTGTGTATCCAACTATATTTACACAACTTTCCTTTCTTTTCCACCATGGAGTTTTATTTTCTACGTATTCTATGAGATTTTTTTTTCCTTTACCAACTGCGACTGATTTACGGTCAGGCATGGATCGGGCGACACCGGAAATCATCGGTGTCACCATCGACCATTCTTCATATGTTCATACGATTACTTCACTTTATAGTTTCCTTAGTTTATTAATTTTCTTTTTTCCCTTCGGTTATGTTTACAGTTATTTTTAAGGAGATACTCGACTTTATATTTTTCTTATTTTAGTTATATTTCTTTGTTTCGGCTACGTTCACAGTTACTTTTAAGCTTATACTAAGGTGGAGGGGTGAATTCTTAGATTAGTTACTTATTCATTATTTATTTTCTTAACTGGAAAGCTACTATGACAGCGATAAATACCGTCTGTAACCGAGATTTATAATCTACGAAACGAAACGAATTGGAAAATAAACACAAAAAATACAAAAAAAGACTACGGGTAAATATTTGGCAAAAAAAAAAAAAAAAATCCAAACATCCGAAAAATTACATACTAAAATATACTAAACATATTGGAATTTTATAAGGTAGAAAAACGCCGGAAAACCGCCTCTGTGGTACCAGTCTTCAAGAATTCTGGTGAAAGAACTGACCCACTAAATTATCGCCCCATTAGCCTCCTCCCGCTTTTCGCCAAAATATTTGAGTCCTTAGTTAATCAAGCCCTAGTCCAGCACCTAACAGCTGCTAAACTCCTGACTGACAAACAATATGGATTCAGGCAAGCCCGTTCAACAGCAGATATCTTAACTGTAGTTTCTGAACGTATATACCATTCATTGGATAAAACAGGGGAGGGTAGAGCGGTGGCCCTCGATATATCTAAGGCTTTTGACAGGGTATGGCACGATGGTCTTCTAAGGAAAATTAGATCATATGGAATCATTGGAAGAATTCATAATGTAATTAAATCCTTCTTAAGTAATAGAAAAATCAAAGTTGTCCTCGACGGTCGTACATCCAAACAATACAACATAAATGCGGGAGTACCTCAGGGGTCTATCCTTGGACCTCTATTATTCCTGATATTCATAAACGACCTCCCTGATAAAATTGTTTCGGAGATGGGTATATTTGCCGATGACATCACTCTCTATAACAGATATGAGGGGAAAACAAATGAACACATATCCAAGGAAATGGCAGAAACACTAGAGGATGACCACCAATCCGTAGTGGAATGGGGACAAAAATGGTTGGTCACATTCAATGCTGCTAAGACTAAGCTTGTTTCCTTCAATAACTACAAGAAACCTTTTCTACCACCAATAGCAATGGGCAAGAACACATTACCTGAAAGTATTTCTTTTAAACTCCTCGGCCTAACGTTTACAGGGAATATGAACTGGAATAGATACATTGAGAGCATTGCCAAGACTGCTGCAAGGAAGATTGGCTCCCTCTACCGTGCTAGAAAACTACTTACGCCTGACAGTATCCTATACCTCTATAAGGCAACCATTCGCCCATGTATGGAGTACTGTTGTCACATTTGGGCTGGTGCATCTGCTTCTTATCTCTCACTCCTGGACAGGGTTCAAAAGAGAGTCGCCAACCTGATAGGTCCTGAACTGTCATCTAGGCTTCAGCCTCTGTCCCATCGACGAGATGTTGCATCCCTCTGCCTGTTCTACAAATACTTCAATGGTGAATGCTCTGACGAACTGCAAACACTTGTACCTCCCCGACGTAACTACCCCCGACAAACCCGACAAGCTACTAAGTCTCATCCCTTTACAGTAGAGATCCCTAGGTGCAAGAAAGCCTTTTACTCCAATAGTTTCTTCCCCAGAACTGCGGGTCTTTGGAACTCCCTTCCGAGATTCTGCTTTCCCAACTGCAACGATATGCAGAAGTTCAAGTGTAATGTCAACAAACATCTTTCTACTCATCTCCCTTCATAATGACCCCGCTAATTAAGTCCCTGATAGTAGCCCCCTGCTTCAAAGTGGCACTGTGCCTTGTTTGGGGTGAAAATTGAATAAAAAAAAAAAAAAAAAAAAGGTTTCTTCAAGTTTCTTTTTAGGTTTTATTTGCATTGAGCTTTTTTTTTTTTTCGGTTTGTTTTGTTTTGTTTTGTTTTGTTTTTTACAAGTACTCTGCGCCTGTTACGGCTGACACCCATGACTGCCAGTCTTGCCTGATCCGTGCTTGAAGGGAATTCACTTTCAGTTTTGGTTCACAGTTTTTGCCAGGGGAGAGGAAAATACAGCTAGACATCATTCATGGCACGATCATCGCGAACGTCCGATTGGAATATCCCCTTTAAATGGGGAGCTGGTTTCCACCCCCATCATTTTCGGGAAGCCAAAACTGACCCGCATTGAAACAAAGTAAACAAGCGCCGAAAGACTGCCCCACAGTAATTAATAAAAAATAATGACACGTCATCGTAACAAACCCGCGATGACCTCATTAAGCGACCAACTGTCAAGCAAACCTCTGGGACTTTATAACCCTTAATTTAACACGCTTCTCAATTCCTAGGTGGTTGTCTATTTTTTCCCTTTCGTTTCCACCTTCGCATCAGGGTTCCGGGGTTCAATCCGATCTTCCTACTAAAACTTTCATTTTTTTCTTTTTAAAGTTTTTTTTAACGCACACACCTACAAACACACGGGCAACGCCGTGTACCTACCACTAGTATTATATAATTTTTATTATATAATTTTTATTATATAATTTTTATATATAATTTGTATTATATAATTTTTAGTATATAAAGTTTATTATATAATTTGTATTATATATTTTTATCATATAATTTTTATTATATAGTTTTTATTATATAGTTTTTATTATATAATTTTATTATATAATTTTATTATATAATTTTTGTTATATACCTTTTATCATATACGTTTTATTATATAATTTTATTATATACGTTTTATTATATAATTTTATTATATAATTTTATTATATAATTTTATTATATAATTTTATTATATAATTTTATTATTTCATTATATAATTTTATTATATAATTTTTATTATATACTTTTTATTATATACTTTTTATTTTATAATTTTATTATATAATTTTATTATATAATTTTATTATATAATTTTATTATATAATTTGTATCATATCATTTTTATTATATACAGTTTATTATATAACTTGTATTATATAATTTTATTATATAATTTTTATATATAACTAGCAAAAGTACCCGTCGTTGACTGGGTTCAAAAACAGCCTATAGAAAATGGACTCTGATTTATGAAAGTATGATAAGTTATGAAAAGGAAGTGTTGTAAAGAGATAGATTCGAATTTGGGGGTATCAAAACCAAAGCAAAATATGGTGAAAGTAAAAATAAAATAGATAAACTCCATAATTTATTATACCATACGTGTTCACACTGAAACACTTATCACAATATTCTGTGGATCTATATTAAAAAACCTTGTTAAACTTTGTGACATATTTCCATTCTATGGAGGTCGGGTGCGAACAAATACCCCATAATTTTATTATACCATATTTCTTCAAACTGAAACATAATTATCAAAGTATACTTACGCAGATAGATATGAAAAGTCTTTATTAAAGTTTGTCCCTATTTCCATTCCATGGAGGCCAGACGCGAACGCAGACCTCACAATTTCATTATACCATTCCTATTTAAATTAAAACATACTTATAAGAGTATTCTTATGTACATCTATATCAAAAACACTTGTAAACCTTTCCTGTGTCTCGATACATCTTCTATCATTATATGTAATCAATTTTTTAAAATAGTCAACCATATAGGAGCCTATTCGTGACCGACCACACACACACACACACACACACACACACACACACACACACACACACACACACACACACACACACACACACACACACACACATTCAGCTTTATATTATAGATTTGTATTATATAATTTTTATTATATAATTTTATTATATAAGTTTTATATATAATTTGTATTATATAATTTGTATTATATAATTTGTATTGTATAGTTTGTATTGTATAATATGTATTATATAATTTGTGTTGTACAATTTGTGTTATATAATTTATGTTGTATAATTTATGTTGTATAATTTGTGTTATATAACTTATGTTGTATAATTTATGTTATGTAATTTGTATTGTATGATATGTATTATATGATTCGAATTATATAATTTGGATTCTTTGAGTTATACGAACTACTATTGTGGAGGGAGAGGCAATGTCAAAAGAAAGAATGACAAAGTCTATCCGGATCAATTATATTTAAGCATCCCGATGCAAATTTTGTAAAGGGAAAGGCAACGTCAAAATAAAAAATGATAAAATCTATCAGGATAAATTATACTTGAGTCATCCCCGATGCAAATTTACTACAGGGAAACGTAATTTTAATAAAATGACAAAGTTTATCCGGATCAATTATATCTAAGCACCCCAGATGCAAATTTTGTAGCAGCGGGGGGGAAGTAATATCAAAAGAAAGAATGACAAAGTCTATCCGGATCAATTATACTTGATGCACCCCTGATGCAAATTTTGTAAAGGGAAAGGCGATATCAAAAATAAAAGAGAAACGAATATCAACAAAAAATCATTTAATCGATTCAAAATGAATGAATGATGCTGAACAATAGCAATACGAATCATCATCGATTTGACGTGCACTTTTGCACACTGGCTCATCTCCCTATAATGCTCAGTTTTAATCTTCCTCCAAGGTCATCAGAACTAAGTCTATCTTTAAGACTCACATTACACGTCCTTTCTACCATTCTCATATCATTTCTCTCCATGCAACACATATCTGCAACCCTCACTAGCCAGGTTTCACTTCCATACATCACTAGCGCTATGACAAGAGAATATTCTTTTCATTATTTTGACTCTCGAGTATATACCAGTTAATATTTCATATGTTTTTAGATAGAGTGATGTGGGTCTTGATTGATTAACTGTGTCTTACTGTGTCGGATATATACCCGAGAACCAAAACAATGATAAAAATATTCTCTTGTCATAGCCCTAATCATCACACTGCGTAGATGTGCTTGATACATTCTTCCTTTTGTTGACAGTGGTAACTCTATGCTGGTTTGTAATGGCAGAAGTTCTGTGCACTTATTCCATCCATACGTAATTCTTCCAATCATACTTTCACCTGCTCCATCCTGTGGTCCAAAACTATAGAAATAAAAAAAGAAAAGAATCCAAATAGTAATATGGGGTTAAGGGGTGGCAGCAGAGGTATATAGACTTCTTATACCATTTCTCTCGATGCAACGCATATTCTCAACCCTCTCGAAGTGTGTGTGTATGGGGGGGGGGCGTGTGTGTGTGTGTGTGTGTGTGTGTGTGTGTGTGTGTGTGTGTGTGTGTGTGTGTGTGTGTGTGTGTGTGTGAAATCAGTAAGCACTGTTAATGTGTTTGTTTTCTCGTTGAGAGAGTGAATGTCTATAAAATTTACGTGTGCATGAGTTCATTTAGTAGTGTATGTGCTGGTGCTATGTTTACAGTAGTTCTTTTTGTTTCTTCTTTTTTATGGAAAGGAATGTGTGCATGAAAGATCTTGCAAAAGATGGTTTGCAAAATTCAGACGTGGAGATTTCATTCTTGAAGATGAAGATCGAACCGGACGTCCAGTCGAGTTTGATGATAAGTTTCTTGAGGCAGCTCTTGAAGAAAATCCTGCTTTATCAGTTAAGGAATTGGCAATTAAAACTGAGTTCCAACCATGCAACGGTTCATCGTCATCTTCAACAACTTGGAAAAGCTCCTAAACTTGGAAAATGGGTGTCTCATGAATTGTCTGATAATCTCAAATCATAAATTCGGACAGAACTTATGGGATGACCTAATATTTCTCTATAACAAGGACTGTACTTGATGTCATTACTGAGATCACTCAGCGTCCTAAAATCATCAAGCCTTGAGTGTCTCTTATTGTGTCCGTCATTTGCTCTCAGTCAAAATCCGTAGCTATTTCAAAAGAAATATTTTAAAGGGAAGGGCGATATCACAAAATCTAACCATACAAAAATAATTAGTTTTTAATAACAACTTGCTAAGATAATCTATATGAATAAAGCAATAGCTGTATGTACGTCTGTGCAAATATTTAACCGATAAACTTATAAACTACTGGTCACATAACGCTGAAATTAACATGAAATAGTAATCATATGCCAAGGATGTTTTATAACGAGTAAAATCTTTGTTTGTATAAATGAATAACGTGTACAGAAATATATCAGCAGGTTTAAATGCAAAATGTTCATTTCAACTTACCAACAGATTTCTATTAATTTCGCGCATGTGCAAATTCATTCATAGCTTGAAGTGTCTTAATTTTAAAGTTTTCTTATTTATCTGTTGATAACTCAAACGGTAGGGAACGCGGCTGGAGTGCTAAATGTTTTGGTTGATTGCATCAAAGTCATTTTTTTAATCTTTTGAAATCAGCAATATATATATATACTACTTAATTTAATCACATAAATTAATATATGAAAATATAATTTTATGCGTAAATTTTCAGTATTTACTTCAGTGCTCAATACATAGGTAAAGCAAGGTAGTAAGTTATAAAAATATACATGGCAATTTAGCTACATGGAATATTCCGCATTTTATTCTCTTATGCCTAACGAATTCTCATGAGAATGAAACGTGGAATGTTCTGTGTAGCTTAATTGCCATATATATTTTTATAACATATATATATATATATACACACACACACACACACACACACATATATATATATATATATATATATATATATATATACACATATATATATATGTGTGTGGTGTATATATATATATATATACACACACACATATATATATAAATATATATGCACACACACACATGTATATATATACACACATATATATACACACACACATATATACACACACATATATATATACATGCATATATATATATATACACACACACACACATATATATACACATTATATATATATATATATATATATATATATATATATATATATATTCAATTGAGAATTGGCTTTGTAATAATAAATATGAAATCTGCATGAATTAAAAAATATATTTAAGTGTATTCTGCGGCCGAGCAAGGCAAGGCGCACCTGCTAGTCAAAAATGAAGAGTTCATAGAATCGATGCCTCCGTTCAGTCTCGAAAGACAAAGGATATCCTCCTGTAGGGGCAGCTGCACGTGTAACTGTGAGGCAAGGCTTGCGCAATCGCCAACCACACCTCTCCTGAATCGACACGGTTTGAGTCCAGTGGCAATAAGAAGTCCAGGACGACTGGAAACAATGCCGAGATAAGCGGAGCGCATACAGCACCTGGAAGTCTCAAATGTTTACCCGTTTAGTACTGACCAGGTTCAACGTTGCTTAACTTCGGTGATCCAGCGGGAACCAGTGTGTCAACGTGATTATGTTGTACACAATAGAAAAATAGTAGAATACGAAAAGTAAAGAAGACATAGAACGTTCCTAGTGAAAAGAATTTATGTTTTACAATTTTTTAGTTGAGGTTTGATTATTTGGTTTATTCGGACCACTTTTATCATCTTGGATGTTATTATTAAAACGTTTCGGCTGATATAACCTGCGCCCTTCTTCGTGTATATCTTGTCTAACTTAGGGGTCATTATGTCAGACCCAGGAATCTGTACAAAATATCGAGCGGGGCTCTTTATTTAATCCACGGTGTTGAGGGGGGGGTAGATTCCAACTCAGAAAGCAGCAATTTTCCTCTCCTTACCAGAAACATCGTTCAAGAATATGAGGACTAAAGAACAAAATAAGGTAAGCAATAATTACGAGGTGAAGATGTACGTGATTCTACGTCGATACTCGGGACTGACTACGTAAGTACTGAAATTGTTTGCATACTTATTATTATTTATGAGTACCAGCAAGATTTCCCAAAATTAAGGATTATTTACATTTATAATGTTTTCCTGCACACAAACCAGCACCCACGTACGCAGACTAACCGACACAAGCACAGTGTGTGTAGCCACGCCCACGAACCTTGACTTATATAATCATCATTCACTGTATTGTTACATAAGCCTTGAAAATAAACAAAAATCCTTAGAGATAAAACACGACTTTGAAGCCGCAAAAAATAATTGTTTTTTTTCTTCTTTTTTTTCTTTTTCTTTGTTTATTTTTTACGTTTTATTAAATAATGTAATAAGACTATTAAAGACGCACCCAGTTAAAAGTTTGAAAATGACGTCATCTACTAATCCAGTTTCGGTGATACCAAGAAGCTTCTTCATGACGTTAATAAACATAGATGACGTTATCATTAAGACAGAGAACCCAGACGATTCGTGACCCAAAAGGTCACTGGTCGTTTATGTGGACAGTGATATATATATATATATATATATATATATATATATATATATATATATATATATATATATATATATATATATATATATATATATATCTTGTGTATCTATCTATCTATCTATCTATCTATCTATCTATCTATCTATCTATCTATACTAGCATGGGCACCCGGCGTTGTCTGGGTTGGCATGAAGTTCCGTTTGAAACACGCCTGCTATACTAATCATTTTCATCATGGGTAACGTGGATACCCCCCCCACACACACACACACAACAATTTTAAAAATAAAAGAACGGATAAAAAACATAAATGTAATCGCCCCAAAAGAAGTATCTGATACCCTCTCCACGAGATATTTCGACAGAAGGCATCACTGTCCTAAGAAAACTCACGATTTTGTGAACCTAAAAAAATAACGTTTATAAACATTAATGCGGGCGTTTATTTTTTTATTTTGGTAAATGTGTAGTTTAGCGGCGTAAATTATTTGCCGGACAAAAAAAAAATATAAAAAACTATTTATTTTTATATAAAGGCTGAAGACCAAAAGGCTGAAATAAAACCAGAAAAAATTTCATTTTTATTATTTTTTTTATTATTTATATTTATTATTCGAGGCTGCTATATTGCTTTTAAAATTTGGGCTTTTTAAGGTTTGGCAGATTGGCCTTTTTAAGCTCTTTCATGAACTATGTTTTTGGCCGCCATATATTTTTTTTGCAATGAAAGAGAGTAAAATAGGCCAAATTTGGTCTTAAAAAGCTTATCTGTCAAACCTAAAAAAGGCCAAATTTTAAACGTGTAAGGCGTGCACATTTAGTTTTATAAAAAAATAAAAAACATAAAAATGATTTTTTTTTGTTTTATTTCAGCTTTTGGGTCTAATAATGTTTTATAAAAAAAGAAATAGTTTTTATAATTTTTTTTTTGTTTGTCAAATAATTTGCGCCGCTAAACTACACATTTACCTTTATTTTTTGTAAGGGCACTTTTTTTACTGGCTTTTTTTTTTTTGTAAATAAAGGAAATTTTCGATTTGCTTTTTGTAGGGGGGGGGCTTTCGATTTGCTTTTTATTTGTCGTTTTATGTTTCTAATGTAACCCCCCCCCCAAAAAAAAAAAAATTGATTTTGTCATATTTTGAGGTTTGTTTTGTTTATTAAATTGTTAGGTGAAAGTAGAGAATAGTCTCATAAAAAATAATTAAATTTATCGCTATTTTATGTTTCCAATGTAATTCCCGCCCCCCCCCCAATAAAAACAAATTGTATTTGTCAGATTTTGCCCTCCCCCTCAATCGCCAAGCTTGAAAAAATGCTAGGGGGACATGTCTCGTTGAACGCTTGGTGGCCAAAATGTGGGTGCTCATTTTACATTAAATTTATATAGAAAAGTGATCCCATTAAATTTATATAGAAAAGTGATCCCATGGTGTTTTATTATTTTTTTTTCAAAATTTCTTCTCTCATAATATTTATAAAGGCTGTTTAAATGTATTAGGCTGAACAAAAGTAGATCTCAATTTTTTTTTTAGGGGTTAAACGCCGCTAGGTCATGTCGTATAAAGTTACCTTTTTAATTAGAAAATTTTTTTAATTAGAAAATTAAGTCTGTAATCGATTAAATTAACGCAAAAAAAAAAAACGTGTAAATTGTGGAATTTAGAGGGAGGCAGTAGATCTTCACTTTTTTAGGTATTAAACGACGCTGGATTACGTGGTAAAAATTTCCGATTTCTGTATTGCCGTTTAAGGAATAAAATAAAACAAACAAATGAAATCTTTTTAGTTTTTTTTTTGTAAGTGTTTTTTTTTTTTTATTATTTAAAAAAAAAACAATAAAAGCCAAACATTTTTCTATCTACACGGAATTATTTTTCCAGCTAGAAACTAGGACAGGTCCAAAACCTGAAGCTCAAACATCTAAGTCAAGATCAAAGTTAATGAAATTACCAAATGATATTTGGTGAACGTTTGTTTTGCTTTTTATGCATAGCATCTAGGGGCAAATAACTCAAAAAAAAGGTCACTGTTTGAAATATTAATTTCAAAATAAATTAAATTAAATATATTATCAATATAATTGTCGTTTAAAATTTATTAAATAACAATTTTAAATAGAATACTTAAAATAAGTCTCTCTGTAAAAACATTAAACATTACTGCTATTTAGTAAAATCGATTTTTCTTAATGTCATATGCAAATAAGGTGATCTCTTAATTGTATATTTTTACATATATCATACTATATATAGAAATAAATGAAAGACGTTTTGTATATATTAATCAAATTGTGAACAAACGAACAAACAGACAGGAATACGAATTTATATATATATAGATGTATAAATATACATATATATATATATATATATATATATATATATATATACAGGGTGACCCAAAAAAAACAAAAGCTAAATAGAGGCTATCTAGAACATATGCTGTAGAACGGAGAAAAAAAGGCCAAAGACCCTAGTGTTTTGTTGTGATGATTTGAATATAATAAACTAGTTATGACCAAAGTTTCATTTCATTCAAACAAAACACTAAGAAACGGGGCCTAATCATAGTTGGGGCCCGGTTTTTGGGGTCACCCTGTATATATATACATGTATATGTATGAATGTATATTTATGTATGTATATATTTGTATATATGTGTGTATATATATGTGTATATATATATATATGTGTGTATATAGTCATCCACATACAGTACTGTTTCGTTGTATCATAACTCATCAGTGCGGCTAGACTAGCACTTTTCCCAGCCGTGGATCGAACCTACAACTAACCTACAACATTGACAGTCGGCAGCTCTAACTACTGGACTAAGAATCGGTGCTCGTAAATGATTCATCAAATGTCTATTAGATAAACATCTGCCCAATGCTTAACAGTGCTCGAGCTGATAGTTTGTTTGCAAACAAACAGGCAGCGGGCTTTGCTTAATCACTAAACTAAGCAGTATATATATATGTGTGTGAATATACAAGTATGTATGTATATGTGTACGTGTGTGTATAATATGCTTTTTTTTTTTTCAATAATATTTAACTTTTTATTCATACTAATCCTTTCATTTATGAAGCTCAATGTAATAACAGAACATATAACAAATGAATGACAAAATTCTACCTGGTCCTGGATATGACCTTAAACTATATCCGATGGTGAGGCCCCAGCTTGTGGGCATTGGGGAGTGCGGTGCCACCCTTTAATTGCCATTGCTCCCAGGTCCACTCTGACCAGGAATGGCAGTACCTGTTAGGGTCTCAACTATGGGTTAAATAGAAACCGACTTGAAAAAAAAAACAAATATATTCTATTAAAGAAATTTTCTTCAAAATCACTGGATTCGGCATTAAATAACCTGAAAAGGGTTGATATGCCGTAAAACAAAAACAACCAACCAACCAACAAAAGTCTGTATTCCAAATTTTAAGATGATGACATCTTACAATTTATTCCACTAAGTACTTTGACATATAAAATTCTTGACAGCACCTGTTTCATAGAGAAAAATCATTCATTTAATTATTATATCAATCAAAGAATGTATTCTGCCCTTAACTCCTCAGAAAAAATAGCAACAATCAATTCATTAAAAGAAAATAAAATGCATATGGACATGATTGCGAAATTCGAAAATTGTGAGAGAAGTTGCAATTATTTTTCATTTTTTTTCTTTTATTATGCCATGTTTGAAAATTCGTTTCCTATGGACTCGAAAACGGCTGGGGTGATTTTTCTGAAATTTCACACAAAGGTACCTTATGTGCCTGACAGTGTTCTTAGATAGATTTTGTAACGGAATGTCTTCTATAAGTATCGATAATGGGTAATCCAAATAATCCGATGAAAGCAGGAACATGTGATTTTGACTAAAGTTAACACCTTACACAGCCTAACATCACAAGTGCATTTGAAAAGTTTTATTACCACACAAGCCGAAAGGCCCGACATATAAAATCAACAGTAGGTTCTTTGATATGACAGGGATGCGTTCGAAATGAATGTTTCTAAAAAGAAAAAAAGAAGAGGATATAGCTCGAGAGAGAGAGAGAGAGGAGAGAGAGGGAGGAGAGAGAGAGAAGAAAGAATAAAAGAAAGAGGTATAAGACAATAAGGAGATGAGAAAGAGAAAATATAGTTCAAGATAGTAATAGAGAAAGAAATAGAAAAAGAAAGAGACAGACAGACAGAAAAATAGAAAAATAGAGAGATAGAGAAATTATATAGTTCAGAATAAAGAAAGAGTGATGTAATTCAAGACAAATAGCGAGAGAAAAGAAGGTGAATACAGTGAGAAGGGGGGGGGGAGACGTGGCCTGGAAAGCGCGATATATTTATACCAGAGACAGAAAAAAAACGCAGACAGACTAGGATGAAAAGTTAGTATGTCTTCGGTCTCAGAAGACTATCCTCACAAACATTACCCTCTCCATTCTCTGAGGTGGGATTGGTGTATTGCTTGTCGTCTGTGGTAGTGCCGATGATATTTTGGTTTGCATTTCTTAAAGTACCCTTTTTGGGGGAGCTTTAATTACGTTGACATGTACAATTCTTGACAGCACCTGTTTCGTAATGGAAAATCATTCATTTAATTATTATATCAATGAATTTATTCTGCCCTTAACTCACCAGAAAAAATAGCACCTATCAATCCATTAAAATAAAATAAAATGCATATGGGCATGATTACAAATATCCGAAAATTGGGAGAGAAGTTGCAATTACTTTCCATATTTCTTATATTATGCTATGTTTGAAAATTCGTTTCCTATGAACTCGAAAACGGCTGGGGTGATTTTTCTGAAATTTCACATAAAGGTACCTTATGTGCTTGGCAGTGTTCTTAGATAGATTTTGTATCAGAATGTCTTCTATAAGTATCGATAATGGGTAATCCAAATAATCCGATGAAAGAAGGAACAGGCGATTTGGATTAAAGTTAACACCTTACACTGCCTAACATCACAAATGCATCTGAGAAGTTTTATTACCACACAAGCCGAAAGGTCCGACATAAAAATCAACAGTAGGTTCTTTGATATGACAGAAGTTGTAATTACCTTCTTTATTTTTTTTCTTCTTTTATTACGCCATGGTTAGGAGGTATAAAATTTCTACAAACATTTAAACCTGATAAGCGGAAGTCTTTCTCGACCTCTTTTAGCTATCATCTCAGCAGAAGAAAATTGATAGCATACAATGAAAAATATTATTGGTGAAAATATTTAGCAATGGGGGAGGGTTTTTTTGGTACTTGTACAGTTTAATGAAGATATTAAAAAAATGAAAATATCGAAAAAAGGTTATATTGTACGTATCTATTTTGGACTGAAGATCTCAAAAATAAATTAAATTTAATTTGATTGAGTAGGTTTTTTTTACAGCGGAAAAACACGTTTTTATGAGAGCGCGTTGAAGTCAGACATCTTGGATTTTGTTTAAATTTTTGTTTGAATTTTATAAACGCCACGGGAGATAACTCCAGTTAAAGCGCCGACACTCCCTCCCCATCTTTAATTCTAGCTTTTCTTTCTAAAAATCGAAGCTTTTGCTCGGTATCATAACAAATTGTTTTTTCGCTGTAAAAAAAAAAATACTTGATGAAATTAAGTGAAATTTCGGAGAACTTCGTTCCATAACGGATACGTGCAATATAACCTTTTTTTGATATTTCCATTTTTTTAAGTCTTGACTAAACTGTACAAGTATCGTTTTTTTTTTTTAAATTTTTTATTTACTGTGTCAAAAGATGATTAAAATAAACAATTTAATTCGATAAACAAGTATAGAGCGATTAAAATGGCACCGCGTGGGAGAAAAAAAAAAGAGGGGAGGTCAAAGTTCCCCCAAAGAGATTTAACGTCTTTATCTCGATTCCTTCTCCCGGCACAAAGAAAGTTTTCGAATGGCGTTAAAGACAGATTCCAAAGATTTTAAATAATTTTTGGAATCAGCTGTATGCGGTATCTTAAACGACTGTTTTTTTTTTTATACTTATTGATGCAACAAGGATTCTCAACCAAATGCTGGCTAATAGCAGAGTTTAAAGTTGCAGACGAAGGGAGACTACCAGATCCTACCCTACCCTGTATAATCTTGGGTGGAACGTGCTGGTTTATACGAGTCTGAAAATGCAAAGAAGCCCGCCTCACATAACCAGCATCACACTGGCATTGAAATTGATAAATAATATTAATATTTTGGATGTAAAGCAAACTATCATTGTAAAAAGAAGGAAATGCAGGTCTCGTAATATATACCAAACGCAAGGAAACACCGTAGAAGCAATTAGTAATAGTTCTAACAATCTGTTTAGTCGATTTTGCACCATTTCGCACCATTATTCTCTGTCTTTTTTAAAAATACAAATATTTTAGGGGATTTAAAATCTGCAACCTTTTTGTTGATACATTCATTAATAAGGTATTCTGAATAATCGTTATTAATGAAAATTTCCCTGATCTTATTGAGTTCGGAGTTTAGTCTACTAGGTAACCAAATCGTGAGGATGTTATATACTAACGTATGAATTAAACCGATTTTTCGCGATTAGGCACAAAAGAAGACCAGTTCACATCCAGGCCAGTAAAAGTCGGATTCCTATAAATGGTAGTGAGAAAGCCACCTCTTGAACGTTCAACAAGAACATCCAAAAAGGGAACAGTGTTATCTTTTTCACTTTCCATAGTGAACTGTGCAGCCCCATAAAAGAAATTCAACCTATTAAAAAATGCTGACATAGCAAAAATGTCAACATATCTGACATAAGTAGTGGGTTTAGTTCCAAAGCTGTAAAATAATAAGTGTAATTAGAAAGCTTTCAATATTGACGTGTCTAGCTGGGAGGGTGCTTCCGGTGATCGTCATGTTTATATTGATTACGTGATATTGATCACTAGCCTGGGTGCCCGGCGTTGCCCAGGTGTTTGGTGATGGGTTAGGGTTAAGGTTTAGGGTTGGGAGATGTGTTGAGAAAAGAAAGTGGTAGTAGGCAGGCAGAATCCAACCTGTACCGCGAAGGCGAAAAAGAACGTGAAAAAAAAGTGACGTCTTTCGCCAAACCGGAAGTGGCGAAGGTTTAAATTAAAGTTCGGAGTCTAGTCTACTAGATGGACAAATTATGAGGACTCTATATACCAACGTATGAATTAAACCGATTTTTTGCGATTTCGGTACAAAAGAAGACCAGTTCACATCCAGGCCAGTAAAAGTCGGATTCCTGTAAATGGTTGTGAGAAAAACCACCTGTTGTCAAGTTGGAGAAAGAAAAGTCTGTTTGTAAAGATCCGCGTGTTGTATCTCAGAGGTTGTACTTTGAAATGTTGGAACTGTGCGTTGGCAATACGAGATTACCGTCAAGGGTGTGAGTTCCATTATAGAAACGTTGGTTTAATTTGAATAAAATAAAATACGCATCGTACAACCGCTGAGATATAACGTGCGGATCTTTACAAACAGACTTTTCTTTCTCCAACTTTACAATATGGCAACAAAAAGAAGATAAAAAAAGAAGAATGAAAACAACATACTGAGGATGGAGTTTGGCTCCAAAATATATAAATCATAAATTTCAAACAAGTAAAATATTTGATTATTTTCCTAATATTGCGTTGTGATTTGGTTTTCAAGCGCTCTTGATGCGTATTTTATTTTATTCAAATTAAATCAGCGTTTTTATAATGGAACTCATACCTTTGAGGTTTTTCTTAATTTCCCCCTTTACTTTTCCTTATTTTTCTGCTGATATGATAAAGTTATATATATATATATATATATATATATATATATATATATATATATATATATATATATATATATATATATATATATTGCTCCTCTTAATAGTGTTGAGCTATTCTTATTGCGATAAGTTTTGCTTTGTTAAAGATTTACTCTTTTATAACATAATTATATATATATACATATATATATATATATACACACACACACACATATATATATATATATATATATATATATATATATATATATATACACACACACACACACACACAAAGGGAGAGAGAGAGATGGATAGGTAGAAATTATATATGATTTCATGAGTGACATTTCTGACAAAAGGGAAAGAATTGTTTGCTCATCTATCTATCTATCTATCTATCTATCTATCTATCTATCTATCTAACCAACCTCCCCTTCCCCTTCCCCTTCCTCTCTTTTTCTGTCCCAAGCTATACTTCCCCTTTCTTCCTTTTTTTTACTGTCTATCTTTTGAACAGTATCGTATTTTTTCTTTATCTCTTTCTTTACTTCTGCTTGATATTCTCTCTCTCTCTCACACACACTCACGCACACACACACGCGCACGCACATGCACACGCACACTATCCCTCTCTTTCTTTCTATCTCTTTCTCTCTCTATTTCTCTCTATCAAGCTTTATTACTCATTTCTCTACCTCTCCCCTCTAATCACCTCTCTCTCCTCCTCCATCTCTCTCTTTCTCTATATCAAGCTGTAGTACAACTTTCTACTTCTTTTCCTCTTACCCTTTTTTTCTCCCATCTTCTCTCTCTTTCTCTTTTCTGTAAGAACGTCAATATAATCCACAAAGACTGCAAGGCCATTGAAGTCAGACGTACTTTATGCTGTCACTCACAAGTATAGTCCCAGGATAATGAACCCGCCTCTTTCTCTTATGTAACACCCAGACGATGTTTTCTAATGCAGACGCTGTCACCTTTTTACTAGATACGTTTATTTATTTATTAGCAGGGACGCCCGGCATAGCCCGGTTGTAAAATACGCTTAAATATGATATTTTAATTCATGCAGATTTCGTTATAGAGTTAATTTTCTATCGATTCTTATATATTATAAAGTTGCGATTTCAAGAATAAGAAAATATATCCATATGACTTGGGGGCATCAGCTATAATCGAAACCGAAACCAAAACTTATGAAGAAATATATATATATATATATATATATATATATATATATATAAAATTATAAGACAAATGCTCAAATGACCTTATAACGGATGTTGTAACCCCATATCCGGTTTACGACTTCCGGTTGCACATGCGTACATAATAAACATAACGACTCCTACATTCATACATTCTACACTACCAACATAAATAAATAACCCCAAAAATATGCTTTTGTTTTCAAATTTACGTTACAAATAAATAATCAACCTGACAATAAAGCGTATTGTTTTACTGTGTATGTTTTCAGTGTACCAATTGTTTTTTTTTTTTTTGCGTTTATCCAAATAAACAATTGTTAATACTTTCTACTTTTGTTTTTACATCGTTCATTTCCGCATTGTCTTAATTAGTTTTATTGACCTTATTATTAATATTTGACCGAATGGATCACGAATTTTTGTTTAAAATAAATGAAAAAAAAGTTACATTTTATTTTCATTTTCTATTTAGAAAGCCATTCTTAACATGGGGAGAGTGTTTTTAACTATTCTGTACTTTCTACTAACAATTTAATTTTAAAAAGATATATAACGACACGGAATGAAAACCTGGACATGCTAATTTGTTCCCTGTCCGTTCTACAGAAACACTTTTTATCAAACCCACACTTGACCTTGTGTCTAACCTTCTGAACAGGAGGTAAATAATTGTTGTACATAATGCCGAAATACCACACACATAAAACATCACAATTTGACAATTAAACTTTTATTTAGATAGTTTTTCGACAGTAAAAAAAAAAAAAAAATGATATTCAATTTATTTACGTTTCTGAATTTTTTTTAGATGAGGTTATTTGTATTATTTGGATTCTTTGAACTACTGTTCTCATCTTGAGTGTCATTTTCACAACGTTTCGATCTATCTACCCTTTGACCTTCTCCAGGTGTATCTTGTCGAACTCTGGAATATTTCTGTCAAACTCCGGCATCTTCACAGAATTTCGAACGGAACACTTTATTTAATCCATGGGAGTAGCATTCTCTGGTTTCATTGGCCATGACTGGGTAGAAGTCCTAAGTAATTCGCAGTTTTATTTAAACTTCCAAAAGTGTGTAATACTTAGAATCGAATGTCACCAAGCACACTGTCCTTTGCACCACGATTCTTTGCAGTCAATTCTAATATGAATTTTAGGAGCTTTAAACCTATTTTATTTCTAGACATAAATATCACTATTTATTACTACATATCATTTATATATATATATGGTGGATTCTCTCATCGAGGACGATGAATGAGGGTTCAGTATGCAAGCTTCAGCAGCTCCTAAGCTCTGTGACACCACATGCATAATTACAATCCTGTAGACGTCCGGCACACTCCTCTGCAGATGGTGAACTTTCATATGCTCGTCAGTTAAAGACGCCTTCTCGAGTGAACAGATAACCTTGCTTTGCATGCTCTGAAACCACAGTGGCAGACATATTAATTTTTAGGTGGATTTTTCTTGTGTTTTGCCTTCATTGCACGAAGGGTGTCCTTATGATAAAGGCGGTTATGTTCACATTCTTTGTTCCCCAGTAAACACATCTTCCTCCATTCTCTGCGATCCTCTGTTGCACTCTCCCAGGAACCCAGAGAAATTCCATAATGCTTCAGGTTGTTTTTTAGTTTATCTTTGTAATGAAGCAGGGGATGTCCTATTGGACGGCAAGAATTTGTCAGTTGCCCATAAAAAAGTTGCTTAGGAACTTTTGAGTCATCCATTCTCACAAGAAGACCCGACCACCGCATTTGTATCCTGATCAAAAATGATTCAATACAAGTGATTTCACATCTCTCCAGTAATTCACTATTCAGAACACGATCCTGCCATCCAACATTGCAAATAAAATGCAGGCATCTTATATGGAAGGAGTCAAGCTGATTTATATGTTTGCGGTACAAGGTCCACGTTTCGGCACCATACAGAAGAGTAGGCAGAACAACAGATTTGTAGACTGCCACCTGTACTTTTAGAGACACATAGTGGCTGTTCCAGAGTCTGTGTCGCAACCCAACAAATGCTTCACTAGCTTTATTAATTCTACTTTGCATGTCCTTTTCAAATTTAGCATCATCAGACATAACAGATCTGAGGTATATAAAAGAAGATACTGTTTTCAAAGCTTCACCATCAACATATACCACTGGTTGTGAAGAGGACGTAGCGTTTGGTTTTGGCTGGTGGATAATTTCAGGCTTTTTTATGCTAATTGTAAGGCCGAAGGCCTTACAATTAGCATAAAAAAGCTATTGCGGATATTCTGCATGTCATCAAGACTATGGGTGACAAAATCACAGTCATCAGCATAAAGGAGGTCAAGAACAGTCTGCACAGAAGTCTTGGTTTTGGCTTTGAACCGTTGCCGGTTAAATAATCCTCCACTTGATCGATACTCAACACCTATGCCTCCTGAGGTGTTCCTGAAAGCTGTCTCAAGCATCACTGAAAAGAAAAGAGCAAATAGGATCGGAGCAAGGACAAATCCTTGCTTAGTTTAATTTGACACTTCAAATGGTTCACTTTGTTCACCATTCCCCAGTGAAAGGAGACAATCACATTCAACATCTTGTCCGGAATACCAAGCCTCCTCAAAACAGTCCACAGGGCATCCCTACAGACGGTATCAAATGCCTTTGCGAGGTCAACGAATGTGACAAACAAGTCCTTATTCTGCTCCCTCGCTTTCTCCTGTAGTTGCCGAAGGCTGAAGATCATGTCCACAGGACCCCTTCCTGCCCTAAAACCACATTGGGTTTCTGGGAGCACAGTTTTACAGATTGAACCATTGAGTCTGTTTAGGATTAGACAAGCTAGAATCTTACCAGCAACAGACAAAAGAGAAATTCCTCTATGGTTATCACACTCACACTTATTTCCTTTGTGCTTAAACAGGTGAATAATTGATGCGTCTTTGAGCTGTTGTGGCACGGTACCAAGTTCCCATATTAATGAAAACAGGGAACTTCCACATTTGTATACTTCTGCAGGTATGCCGTCATCACCTGGAGCCTTACCATTTGAAAGTTGCTTTACAGCCCATTCAATCTCCGATATGGATGGAGTATCAGCAAGCGCCTCGATGGTTGGCCTCTGATGAATATCATCAATCACTCATCGATCCACTGTTGATTCTCTGTTTAAAACATTTGAAAAGTGTTCAGCCCAGCACTTAGTAATTTTTTTCTTATCAGTGATAGAATGCCATCCAACGAATATATTGGAGATGCCCCCCTTAAAATGGAACCAAACACTCCCTTGAGGTTTTGGTAAAATGATTTAAAATCACACCTATCCGCCACATCTTGTAAGGCCTCAACTTTCTGCTCCCACCAGTTTTGTTTCATTTTCCAGAGCCGAGATTGTACCAACCTTTTGGCCATTCTGAAAGTCTTGTGTTTCGCTGAAGAATTTTTGTCAGTAATCCATACTTGATGGGTTTGATGCCTGTTATTGAGCAGAGGGACGATAGTTGGATCATTTTCATCAAACCAATCTTGGTTTTTCCTTCGAACATATCCTAATGACTCTTTGGCAGAGTCATACACTGCAGTTTTAAACTCTCTTCAAGATGTCTCACTGTCATTCCCACATACAACGGAGGACAGCTTTTCATCAGTAGCCTTTTGAAATGAGTGCATTATCTCCTTAACCTTCAACTTGTCTACATCAATTCTCTTGATGGAAGAGTTACGTTGGTTTCAAACAGGGCGCTTGGTTTTCATCCTGACCGTGGAGCAGATCAATTTATGGTCTGACCAACATTCCCCGATGCTGTAAGAACGTGTAAGATTTATATCTTGTCTATCAGAACGACGTACAATGAAATAATATAGGCAGCTGAAACACTGTATTCGTGAACAAAAGATACAGTAAGAGAACACCATTTGAGTTGACTTTGCCAATTCCATTGGTAGTACTTTTGAATCTCTGGCTGCTGCACCCAATAGGGTGGACAGAGATCACTGGTCCTCACCCATCTCCTAAATCTCTCACTTGCTTGCTCCAAGAGCTATACCCTGGGTACTGGTCTCAGCAGGCCTGCCAAACCTTGTGAGGGGACGGTGTTGGTACAGCATCGCTAAGCAATGTGTCCACTAGACTGAACTAACTGTTAGAGTCAAGGACCAAGAAATAGCTGGTATGGTACCCAGCTGCACAGAAAGCTTACCAGGGTGGATCAGGCTCTTTAGTGTTGGCTCACAACTGATCTAGGAAATGGAACACTCTTACAAGAAAATCCTGCGATCGTTTTATCATCTGACGTGTGGCACATGTGTGCACCTGTACAGACCATGTTAATCCGATGGAGAGAGGGTGCTTTGTTCAGCACAAGCAATGACCACTTAACGCAATGGATGGATGGATGGGGACCACTTGAGCTTTTGATATTCCCTAGAAACTTTCTCTTCTAGAAGAAGCTACTGCTTATTCTTTTTTTTTTATTATTAATACTGAAAATTTAATTAAAAGCTGAACAATTCATCTGAATTTTTATTGATAAACAAATTTCAAAAAAGATAAAGTGCACACATGTTATATAAGTATATTTAGTGACGTATATTAACGACCTTCCAATCTTCCATGGTGAATTTGCAGTTCTTTTTATGTTTGTTTAGTCACCTTATCTACATTGTATTTTGCATTTATCAGAGACGCTTATGTAACACACTTCTTACATAAGTATGTAAGTATAAAGTTGTAAACGGATGTAATTAAAGAAAGCACAAACATCTGATAGGTATGTGTACACACGCACGCATGCATATATATATATGCATATATATATATATATATATGCATATATATATATATATATGCATATATATATATATATATATATATATGTATATATATATACGCATATGTATATATATAAAACCTCATATTTTTTAACTCAAAAAGTTAAAGAGCTATGAAGACGGAAGTAATATCATTATATAACTTTATGACCTCCGGATTGTATTTATCGCAATCCTGGTTCACGGGGCCATAATATAATGTTTTTAGAATTTTTATGTCCAGAATTGTCCATAACCATATTAAAAGATATAACATGAGATAGTACCCTTTTTCTATCCCTGCTACTCATAGGCTCATAAGGTTCGTACTTAATATGCTGTATAACCCTATGGGCTGCATCGCCCATCGCCATGAGCAGAGTTGGGCCGCACCTTAAAGATAACCCCACTCCCGACGACTCGAGGTTACATTTTGTAAAAATTAAATAAAAAACGTTTTGAATAAATTCCATAACTTAGCACCTAAAACTTTCAAGTATCCAAAGGCCTTTAATCTTCTTCAAAGCTTTTCAAAAGCTTCTGAGAGCTTTTAAACTGTCAAACTCTTTAAGAATTAAAAGTCTTTAAACTGTCTCATGGTTTGATCATCTAGGAGTTATCTCTGGCCTAGGGTCCCTCTTTTCTTTATAATCTTTTAAAGTTCTTTCATAACTTATAAAACTTCTTTTGTTTGTCTAATGGCTATCTGTAGTTTTTATCTGCGTTTTCTTTTCGTCTTTGCTTTTTCTCATCTTCGTCTACTTTTTATCTTTGTCTTCATCTTTTCTCCGTCAAATGGTTAGGACCCTAATATCTCTGACAGACGCTCACTGGTTGCTGGAACTCATTGTTTTCCTACTCGAACACACAACTCGTGCATAACCCTAAGTCCATGTAGCAGTTCTGCTCTTATGATGGCTGGTTGGTAACCCTACCAGAAGGGTCCTTCGGCTAATTGACATTGGGGATTAGGTCCGCTTTCACAGGCAGATGCGTCGTTCTTCTCGGCTGCAGATTGAACATCAATCTGGGAAAGAATTCATTTCAGAACCGCAGGCAAACAATGAAGAATCACAAAGGCAATCTTTTTGTTGTAACATTTAATCATTCAGAAGTTGTTCAAAGTTGTTACACGTATAGTCTCATAAAAGAACATAAACTTGGGAAATCAGGCTGACTTCTGGGTGCAGGATTATAGTGGTTGAAATTAAGTTTTTCATCTAAGATGCAAAAACATGTCCAATCTCAAAACCTCAACTCTCTCTCTAACAAGCTCACCTCAGCAACAAACTCTCCAAAACTGGCTAAAAAGCTACTTTTTATTATCCCTGTAACTTCTAATTTATGTTTCCCTCCTATTTGGAGCTTTGTCTTTCTTCCTCTCTCTCAACCTTCCTCTCCTTCTCTCTCCCCCTCTCTCTCTCAGTCTGTATCTCTTACCATCACTCATGGGATATTTTTTCCAAAGACCACCTGTATAAGGCACAACAAGGAAATCGGTTATCTCGATGATCTTTCCAAAGGGACTTCACGAACAATTACAAAATTAATGGCCACTTGACACATTTATCTACCTGACTTGTTTCTCTGATGGTCCCTCAAATAAAACTGAAGGGCTAAATTTGACAGCCAGGAAGCAATTTTATGATTCCAAACTAGCTCTTCCAGCTGTTCAGTTTGTGGGGGGGGGGATTTTAATTATCTGTGAAGAAAACAGATTTCTTCTTTTCATCATCATCATCATCATCATCATCACTGTTACACCCAACAATGTGAAATCTCCTCAATTCATGTCAAAATGACCACCTAGAGATTTTCCTGACTCAACGCCAAGACAACCGGACGTTGTCCAGGTCCACAATTCTTGTCACAATTAAAGCAAACAACCAAGAATTTATTTTTCTACATAGTCACTTGAACGTGAACGATGGCTGTGCACGGGTGTCAGGAGTGTACTTTGTCATAACCCTAACTTTTACCCTAACCCTAGCACTGACATATCTGATAGACATGCCCATGAATATATATATAAGTGTATATATATATATATATATATATAGCCACACTGATGAGCTGTGAAACAGCGAAACAGTACTGTATGTGGATGACTATATATATATATATATTATGTCAGGTCATGTCATATGCTACTGGTACCATGTAACGCAGTATTACCTGCCTCATGGTCGGGTCACCGGTGACTAAACTGGTTCCCCCACCAGACTTGTTTGGTGAGAAGGGCGGCTAGTCTCCCTGAAGGATTAAAAAACAAGACCTTCCAAAGGGTGAATGAACCCCTTTTTCTGGGTCAACGGCCAATTAGCACCGTGTATATGTGTGTTGGGGTGGAGAGGACTCCTGTAAGCCGTGGTGAAGGCAACCTTTCTAGGAGAAGAAAATCTCTGATATAAAAAAAACATAAAGCGGGAGACCAGTACCCGCATTAAGCTGGTCTGCAGTTTAATTTGTTGCTGGCTATCTTGCTCTTGCTTGTTGCAGGATCTCAACAATTTGAACCAAGAGAGAGAGACTTAGCTGTCGTACAAAGCTAAGACTCTGTAACATCATCTTTGTATAGATACTCCCTCAAGCATTTGGGCTCATGTGTTTGAGGGAGTTGCACTCGTCTGACAGGACGTTGCAATCATCATCATATATATATATATGGTGCGTCTGATGTTTGAGAACATTTATTATGTTTTAAAGATAATAAAAATAAAAACAACACATATATAATTAAATACAACATTGGTACATAAGCGACATTCTCATTTAATAATTTCATTCAATGAAATCTCTCCCTCCGCTTCAATGACTTTGGGGAGCCGTTTCAAATCTGTTTCTTAGGCTTCGGATCTTGATAGCATTGTCTTCCTTGTTAGAAGTAACTCTAGTACGACCAGATTTAGGGGCATCATGAACACTGTCGGTGTTTTGGTACTTTTGCAAGTCTTTCGTGCCGTTTTCTTATCAAATTTCAATCCGCAGCCGATTTCTCGATTGGATAAACCACAAAGGTGGAGATTAATGAGCTCCTGACGTTCACTAAAAGAAAGTCATGGCATATGGACTAAATGTTACGTTGTATAACCTGGAACAACAACAATTACGATTAGAGATGCTTTTTTTTCTATTCGAGACCTAAACCTCATTGATGTTGTCTATTACCCTGACTATGGATTCTTTCAGAGAATCATTGGTCTTGTGAGGATGTCTGTTAACGTCTCAACAATGCTGCACATGTAATAATCCGACAGATTGAGGTCTGGAGAGTTTGGAGGCCACAATTTGGGGGTAACGTCTCAACAATGCTGCACATGTAATAATCCGACAGATTGAGGTCTGGAGAGTTTGGAGGCCACAATTTGGGGGTAACGTCTCAACAATGCTGCACATGTAATAATCCGACAGATTGAGGTCTGGAGAGTTTGGAGGCCACAATTTGGGGGTAACGTCTCAACAATGCTGCACATGTAATAATCCGACAGATTGAGGTCTGGAGAGTTTGGAGGCCACAATTTGGGGGTAACGTCTCAACAATGCTGCACATGTAATAATCCGACAGATTGAGGTCTGGAGAGTTTGGAGGCCACAATTTGGGGGTAACGTCTCAACAATGCTGCACATGTAATAATCCGACAGATTGAGGTCTGGAGAGTTTGGAGGCCACAATTTGGGGGTAACGTCTCAACAATGCTGCACATGTAATAATCCGACAGATTGAGGTCTGGAGAGTTTGGAGGCCACAATTTGGGGGTAACGTCTCAACAATGCTGCACATGTAATAATCCGACAGATTGAGGTCTGGAGAGTTTGGAGGCCACAATTTGGGGGTAACGTCTCAACAATGCTGCACATGTAATAATCCGACAGATTGAGGTCTGGAGAGTTTGGAGGCCACAATTTGGGGGTAACGTCTCAACAATGCTGCACATGTAATAATCCGACAGATTGAGGTCTGGAGAGTTTGGAGGCCACAATTTGGGGGTAACGTCTCAACAATGCTGCACATGTAATAATCCGACAGATTGAGGTCTGGAGAGTTTGGAGGCCACAATTTGGGGGTAACGTCTCAACAATGCTGCACATGTAATAATCCGACAGATTGAGGTCTGGAGAGTTTGGAGGCCACAATTTGGGGGTAACGTCTCAACAATGCTGCACATGTAATAATCCGACAGATTGAGGTCTGGAGAGTTTGGAGGCCACAATTTGGGGGTAACGTCTCAACAATGCTGCACATGTAATAATCCGACAGATTGAGGTCTGGAGAGTTTGGAGGCCACAATTTGGGGGTAACGTCTCAACAATGCTGCACATGTAATAATCCGACAGATTGAGGTCTGGAGAGTTTGGAGGCCACAATTTGGGGGTAACGTCTCAACAATGCTGCACATGTAATAATCCGACAGATTGAGGTCTGGAGAGTTTGGAGGCCACAATTTGGGGGTAACGTCTCAACAATGCTGCACATGTAATAATCCGACAGATTGAGGTCTGGAGAGTTTGGAGGCCACAATTTGGGGGTAACGTCTCAACAATGCTGCACATGTAATAATCCGACAGATTGAGGTCTGGAGAGTTTGGAGGCCACAATTTGGGGGTAACGTGATCATGAAAATGTTCCGCTAACCATTCTTGAGTTGTTTGAGACTTATATGATCGTGCAGTCTCTTGGATCTCACTAAACGATTTTCTTTGGTCGTCTCGGACATAAACTGGCCTCTCTTCATCGCATAAGACTTGTATCGAAGATTCTCATGGACAGTTCTTTGAATTATGGCTTTGAATACACCAAGATGTTTTGCAATTGACCTCATTGACTTCTGGGGGCTCTTGTCAATGATATTCTGAACTTGTTGAATAAATGCTGTCAGAGCGTTGCTGGTGCTTTATACGTTTAGCAACAGGAGAAATTTGGCCATCATTATCTGCTAAATGTTTGCAAACTTTAAAAACAAAGGATCAAGCGAATCACTGTGTTCTGCCATTATTACATTTACAGCATGTTTTTTTGACTTCCTGTGTTAGTTTATTATCTCCCAAGATTGATTGCTTGTAAAAGAAAAAGGAAAAGTTAATATATAGGAAAGATTTGTAAAATAAGTGATGTTCTCAAACACCAGACGAACTCTCTATATATATATTAGTGGTGGGACGATTAATCAGAATTGGAATCGAAATCGGGAATCAGAAAAATCTGTCATTGCATTGGAATTGTGAATTTAGAACAGAATCGGTAATATATATATGTGTGTGTGTGTGTGTGTGTGTGTGTGTGTTTTGCATTAAGGCAGCATTTTTTCATTTACAGTGAGAAAATTCAAGTCGAAAAAATAAAAATCCAACAGAAGGTCTTCATTATTTTTAACAATGTTTGCTTATATATATATATATATATATATATATATAGATATTTATTTTTCCATAAGCAGTAGTGTGTTGCTTTGAGCATGTTTTGGTCAGCTAGTTTTAGTTACGAGAGACCTCTTCAGTTGATACAGCTTATATAAAAGCAGAGTTCGCAATGAAAATCTCAGGTCATCTTTTGGTAAAAGTCATTAAGAAATAGAAAAAGGGGATGAGTTTTGGTTGTGTGTAAACAAAATTAAAAAGGATGTGGGTTTTGGTTTGTATTGAGGTGTAGGAATAAAGTAGACAGGGTGGAGGTTTTAGAAGTTAAGATGGCAACAGTGAAAGACAGAAAGAGATGTACCCGGCGTTGCCAGGTATTAAACATAACATTAAAAAGATGAAGTAAAAAAATTGAAAAGAAACTGAGACGTGCATGCAAGTATTATGTTTTTTCTAAAAAGTTCACTTCTTGTAAGTAAAAGAAAAAAAAATACTCGAGCTGAGATCAAAGCCAAAATCTAAGTCAAGTATGATAACCATTAGACCAGCTTGACACCATCTTTAAAGTGTTTGAAAAACCTACTTATTCTTAACATAAAGAATCGTTTGAATGATTCACACATGCACATTCATGAAACAGTTGACAAACAGATAAAAACCCGATGAGCCCCACATGCCAATTTTTCAATTTTTACTCCTCAGCAGCCTCCTTTTTTACGGATCATAACCGATTAACACCTATATATCAGATTTCAAGTCTATAGATCAAAAATTTGTTGAGTATATAGGTTGAGAAGTGTCCTCACACACGCACACATTCTCACTTTTATAAGTATAGAGATTATTTCATGTTTCCACACCTATGCCTCTCTAGATGAACACACACACACATACAGATCTTTATATAATAGATTCCTTGAGGAATTAGTCAGTATTTTCTGTGCAAATTAGTACACAATAACACTGAAAAATTAAAAAACGAGTTCCACTTCTCACCCTGACGAAACCTGGTCTAATTGGCCCTAAGAGAATGACTAGTTTTGTTTTTTGTTGTTTTTTTGTTTTTTTTCCAAGTTTTAGATATTATTCGTCAAGAGGTAATGCCGATCAGGAAAAACTCAACTTTGTGGGAGTCTGTTTTGTAGTTTTAGCTGGACACACACACACACACACACACACCCACACACACACACTCAAACAACGTAGTCAACCTGGTGTGAGGGTTTTCCTCTGACAAACCATATTGATGTTGCCCTAGTGGAACGAACACCAAAGTTTCTGTACTCCCCAAGGCCTTAACATATTTAAATTTGAGTTCACATAAACAAGCCTTCAAATAGCTGGATTATAGGAATGTGCCAACAAGAATTTGTATGCCTACTAGACACTATCCTCGTGTGTCTAAGGTCTCTCTGTACAGGGATTTGTCAGGACAACCTGGCATAAAGATACATTTTCATGCTACAAGTAAATTCTGACAAAATATGCAAAATAAAATAGTATTTAGAGCTTAAATAAGACCCCATTAACACATCCATACAGTGGTTCATACAAGGAATGGTGCACTTTCTACTGGTCAGGTTGCCGAAAGTAACAGTACTAAGCTGGATATTCCACCAGACTAGATGAATTCTTGTCCTGGAATCCGGTACAACCAAGAGACCACAAGAAAGATATACTATAAAGTATTGAACAGGTCAATTGGCGAGAGAAAAACATGAGCGATAAAAGAGAAGCGTAATGGAATATTCGAATATCTATGCATCTTATATAGAAATAAAGTGCTAACCTCAAGGGGCCCTTCGATTCCTGAGAACTTCGATTGAAGTAAAACAAGTGAAGCATGCATGGTCCCCCCGTGAGTGCATAGTGAACGAGGCATAAAAAAAAATGACTAAGTTCAGCATTTACCCCCCATTTAGCCCCAAAAGTCCCCAGAGGACGTCAAATCCTCAAGGCCTTAACATATTTAAATTTGAAGGTGCTATTTAATAATAGCAAAGGTGCTATTCAATAGCAAGTCTCCTAGACCTTTTTCTCACAACTTGCCCCGAACTGTGTTCAGCTTCCGTTCTTACCCCACTTGGATCTTCAGAGCACTCTGTTGTATCAGTTAAGATAAAAATGAAATTTAATAAGTCCTCAGATGTACCTCTCCATCATACAGTATATTGATACTCTATGGCTGACTGGGATAGCTTCCGTACATTTATATTAGATCTACCTCTGCATTCCATGTTTAAAAAGGATGTGTTCTCTATAGTATCAGACCTGACAGAATGGTTAATTGTAGGTATAGACCGTTTCATACCCTCGAAAAAATTCCAGCAAAAATCTAACAGCCAGCCATGGTTCTTTCCAGAATGTGCTGCTGCCATTGCGCACAGAAATCACCTTTTCCATTGCTTCCAACGTAATAGATGTACTGAGACTAAAGCCGCTTTCAGGCCTGCCAGCAACCACTGTAAAAAAGTAATAAAGAACGCAAGAGAGTTGTATGCTCAGTCCGTCAAGTCCAAAGTAGCTAAGCAGTGGTTTGGGTCCCACCAGTTTTGGCAAATAGTAAACAGAATCCTGAACAGAAGCGTGTGCTCCATCCAACTATCATCAATGGACCTGAGGTAATCTCGTCAGCATCAGACAAAGCCAAACTCTTTGCCAAGAACTTTGCAGCTAATTCTACCTTTTGCGACCAAGGCTGCCATACCCCAATATTTCCTCCTGTATCAGAAAACATGCTATGTGATATACAAATATATGTACGTGATGTTGCCAAGCTAATCAAAAACCTTGATTCCACTAAAGCAACCGGCCCTGACGGTATTCCAATTATAGTACTCAAAAGACTTCAACCAGAACTAGCACCCATCCTTACAAAACTGTTTAAACGTTGTCTTAAGGGGAATTGCTTCCCATCACCCTGAAAAATCTCATCAGTATGCCCTGCATTTAAGAATTCAGGTGATCGCTCATCTCCCTTTCAGTACAGGCCAATAAGTCTCCTGTGCGTCATGAGTAAGTTGCTGGAATCTGTCTTAAATAGAGAAGTAATCAACCATCTCAGCAAAAATAACCTTCTTAGTGACACGCAATATGGTTTCCATTCTGCTAGATCTACAGCATCTGTTAACGGTTATATCTCATAGGATTAGCGAATCTCTTAACAGAGGCTCCCTTTCCAAGACAATTGCTTTTGACATATCAAAGGCCTTAGATAGAGTATGGCATAAAGGTTTACTTCACAAGATCTCCAGCTAGCTGGAAATGTTTTCTTAATTATTAAATCATTTCTCTCTGATAGGTTCATATGAGTAGTGGTTGATGGGCAGAAATCAGAAGCTCTCAGTATCAATGCTGGAGTCCCTCAGTGGCCCATCCTGGGCCCAACTCTCTTCCTGATCTACATAAATGATCTCCCAAATCACATCCTTACATCATTCGTAGACATTTATGCTGATGATATTACTATCTATGGTAGCACATCTAAGACCGTAAACGACCAAATATTCTTTGATTCTCTCTCCTCTGATCTTGAGCAAGTGGTTCAATGGGGAAAGAGGTGGCTGGTTACTTTTAATGCATCTAAAACCAAGCTTTTATCTTTACATCATCAATGCTCTGATCCTCATCTGACATCAATTAAAATGAATGACTCTCGTCTTGGGGAGGCCTCATGTTTTGACAAGCTTCTGGGCTTGACCTTTACTCCTGATCTTAAATGGAACACATGCATTAAATCTCTTGCCAAGGCCGCTGGAAAAATGGTGGGATTCTTCTATCGATCCAGTAGATATCTCACTACTGATGCAATTCTCTATCTATATAAGAGCCAGGTATGTCCAAGGATGGAGTACTGTTGCCACATCTGGGCAGAAGCTGCTAGAAAGGACTTATCCTGACTTGATAGAGTTCAAAATAGACTTTGTAGCCTCGTAGGGAATGCCCTTTCTCTTCCCTGCAACCTCTTTCTCACAGAAGAGATTTTCGAGTTTGTCCCTGCTTTATCGTTATTTTCATGGCAAATGATTGGCTGAGCTCCAATCTATGGTCCCCCCTCGCCAAGCTTTCACAAGAAACACCCGTCTAGTAGAAAACACTATCACTAATTTCCACCACTCTTTATCTGTGCCTAAAGCTAAACGTAGATTCCATGAGCAAAGCTTCTTTCTTAGAACTGCACGCCTGTGGAATTGTCTTCCGTTTTTCTGCTTCTCCAGCTGACTACAATATGGTTGTCTTCAAGTCTAATGTAAACAAGTTTTTGATGAACCGTTCCATATAAGTTAACAAATTTACCGAATTTCCATTACTAACGATTACTATATTGTCCAATTTCTACTGTACACTCTTTAACCCTTATCCTCGAGTGGCCTCTTGGCCATGATAAGTAGTAAATGTAAAAAAAAAAAAAGAGAGTTCAGCATCATGCAAAACTGCTAAATAGAAATACACAGAAAATTTTGGACAAATATGGTGAAATAGTCCCAAAAATGAAGTGTTTTTATTAGCTCTAAAAGAGCCCCTGGGGCACACCCAAGAGTTATTGCAAAGTATAGACAAACAAAGCTATATAGAAATCAGTTTGTTACAACTTTTCAGAAAGTTTTATAAAAATCAAAGGCATCAATTTCTTTTAATAAGCATAAAAGTGTCAATTTTAGCTATTTTAACCCGAAAGGCACCTCTAGGAGCTTTCCCGGAAAATCCGTTCTATTACTTTATTACTCATATCATGTTTAATGTTTGTCCAGAATTTTCCAAAATTCCAAGGCGTAGTTATTTAGAAAAGTGCGAATAGACGAACGGACAAGGGTGAATTTACAGGTCCATCCTCCTTTTGTTGGACACCGATAAAACAAAAAGCGACAACTACCCTTTATAAAGGACTAGCGAGGGGTACCCGGCGTTGCCCGGGTGTTTGGAGGTGCTGAACGCTTTTTATCCCCCCCAAGATGTTATAGGGAAAAGACTAACCCACATGCAGTGAGCGACAAATGTTGAATATTTATCTTCCCGAAATCGACCAAATTAAATAGACAGGTGAGCTTCGTTGTTAACTGTGAGATATTACGATTTATATGTGATATAAAAAGTTTTAAAAAGTTGTGAAGCGAGCGACCGCTTCTCTTCTTTTGTAGACACACAGAAAAAGCGAACACACATACAAACATACATTTTCGCTTTTATATTTATAGATATGGAAAATTTTTAATTAAAATAAATCACATTAAGATATTTTTATTATACAAATATGTAGTCTATTTCAAATAATAATTTTTGGCATTTACAATTTAAATACAATGGCTGCCGTGACTTCTGCATGAATGGTATAATTTAGCGGCTTCATTTTTCACAAACTATACACAGTAAAATAGGTTGTATTTTGCCAATAACATGTCGAATTTTGTCTTTCAAGTGGTCTATTATGTGTGGTTTATCAGCATAAACATGAGACCTTACATATCCCCAAAGAAAATAATCTAATGGAGTTAAATCGCATGAATTAGGTGGCTAGTTAACAGGTTCGTTTCATGAAATTATTTGTTCATCAAATTCCTCTCAATGTAAATTCATTGTATCGCACACTGTGGCATGTGGCTTCATTCTGCTGAAAGCATATGATGAACTGCCAAACCAAATCTTTGGTTAGTAGTTTTGAATTTTTAGTTGGACATACAAGCATACAAACACACAGACAACTACCCTTTATATAACAGATTATTTTTTGGAAAAAGTTTATGGGTGTCACTTTAAAAACACTTCTAAGCCACACCTACAGATTCGTACATCCTGAAACAGATATTCACACACATGTTTACTCATAGAAAGAATCGGTATTTCCTTTCCAAATTAATGCATAATAACACTGAAAAATCGAATCCCCCCCTACTCCCCAACCTGACGAAACCTGTCCCAGAGAATGGCTAATTCTTTTTCTAAATTTTACATATTATTTATCCAGGCCAACACCAATCAGGAAAATACTAACTTTGTGGGTGTTTGTTTTGTAGTTTTGGAATTTTAGCTGGACATACACACAGGCAACTGTCCTTTATATAACAGACTAGGAGGGGTTCCCGGCGTTGCCTGGGTGTTTGAAAAAAAAGTGTTACTAGGCAGGGAGGCTTGAACCTGAACACGCAACGTGAAAGCGGAAAAGAAATTGAAAGAAAACGTGACATTTTACCGCTACACCAAGACGAGAGCCATTTTTTTTTTTTTAACTCGCTCAAAATAAATGTAGAGACGACGAAATTCTCCAAAATAGTACACCCCCTCCCCAAAGCCTTTGCTGAGCATATAAAAATGTGCGCGCCCGTTTTGCCTTTTATGTGTATAGAAGACTAGGGGGGGGGGAAGCGTTGCCTGGTCGTAAAATACGGTTAAATATGATATGAGTCAAAAAAAAGAAAAAAATAGGACTTGGGTGCCATCTTATCATGGCATTAAAAGAAAAAAATGTCACGTGGTGGACGAGCGTAAGAAAGTTGAGAAATTTAAAAGATATGAGAGAGAAAACATTATTAAAAGAAAAACAAATGCCGCATGGTGGACGTAAACTTGCAGAAGTTCGTAAGCGAACACTCTATTTATTAGACCACAATGACATATGTTATCACGTTGCAAATTTAGCTTTTTAAAATGAAAGAATGAAATAACTGTTCACACATGTGCAAATTAATAAGCAGTGTTGAAATCAAGATTTTTATCTGACCTTCCCCCTTCAACCAAAACGACATTTCTACATGAAATAATTGACGATTTTTTCTAATTTTTCTATTATGTGTCCTAGGGATCGCTTTTTCTAACACTATCAGGTCCATGCTGGTTCGATGCGGATGATAAAAGTTTTTAGGGGACATACAAACATACAAACGACTGAGATTTATATAATAGACTATCATGGCTACCTGGCGTTGCACAGGGCCATAAAAAAAAACTAAATATAAGAAGTTAAATAGTATAACATCTTTAAATAAAAACTTCTATCTCTCCTTTTCACTCTAGCCATCTTTTTTTATTTTTTTTCTTCTTCCATTATCTCGTCTTTCTCTCCAACCTTCCCTTTCATTTCCATCCAACCCATTCCTTACTAATGTAATTCATTAACTATGGTTATCTCTTTTCAATGTAAATATCTTTGTCTAAATTTTAGATATTATACATCCGGAGCAACACTGATCCAGAAAATATAAACTCTGTGGATCTTTGATTAGTAGTTTTCGACTTTTAGCTGGACATACAAACACACATACAACTTCCCTTTAAATAATAGACTGACAGGGCTACCCGGCGTTTCCCAGGATCGTATAAAACAAAGAGAACAAATGAAGTCACGTTTGAACATACTTGCTATTCTTAGGATAGTGAGCACTTTTTAATAACTATCACTTTTTATTGCAAGCAAAGCCGAGTAGATTTTCTTGCATAAAACAGTATGACAAAACATAACTATATTGTCTCCCCCTCCCCGGGGGGGGGGGACACGGTTTTTGGACATATCTGCTCTATCCAGGATATTGAGCACTTTGGATTGACTAACTTATATTCCTTGCCATATGCGATACTGTAGTATTCCTATTTCGTGTTTATAGATATCCCTTTATAAACGCTTCTAAAGCGCGCCTACAGATTTGTACCTTTTAAAAGAGAGATTCACGATTGCGTGAAAAAAAATGTTTATTTATTGTTGAAAGAGATTCATGCTTAGATGAATTTTCCTGCTATTTAGATCTGCTTCGGACGACATTAGGGTCATTCCGCCCCGCCTGCTAAGTGGCACACTTCTTTCTCGCATTACAGCACAAGTCTGCCAGCAAAATCGTTACTTCTGTATTTATTTGGTGCTTACCAACGCATTTCAAACATTATTACATACTTAAGTGGCATGGCGAAATTAGTGTAAAGCGTTTGTTTTACAATCAACAGAGGTACGAATAAGTTGTCGAAAAAACAAAAAACAAATGTATAACAAATAAATGTTATCAAAGGCAAGATAAGTTACTTTTCTACTTAACTGGATAAGTTTTTAGTGTTTTTATTTAATGTAAAACGTTTATCCAATTTGAAAAACGAATAATGTTGAACGCTGCCAGAGAACAAAAAAAAAAAAAAAAAAAAATGGGCGTGATGTCTTTGAAGTCTCAACAAAGGCTTAAAAATAAAAAATCTCGACAAAGATTTTGTAGTGGGGGTCAGAAATTTAAGTGAGATTAAATTGCCTCGCCCCAAACAAATAATAAAAAAAAGAATGAAACAAACGACACCTCCTGCTAATTCAAATGCACAGCATTTATTTTTTAAACAACAAGGTGATCACAAAAGGTCCAACGGATGAGAGTTCTTTCGAACTTAGAATTAGAATGTTAGATGAAAGTCCTACATGAAAATAATTAAAAAAAAGAATTTAAAGTTTGTGTATCTGGCGAAGTTCGCCTTGCCTAAAAAGTCCCATAACGAAGGAAATTCAAGAAGTGCGTGATTTTGTTATTAACTTTAGAAGATGTGCGGGATAGATGCGTGTGTACACAACTCATTTGTTTTGTGTCCGCATGGCGTATGCGTGTGATGTTTACGACGTTGGCGGCGTCGAGGTCGTGAACAAGAGAAACATGCTCTCGTGGTGTCTCGAAGTCAGCTGAGAGGGAGAGAAAGCTGAAATGTCTCCGTAGACGGCTATTTTATACATTTTTGGCCGGGCCCCAGAAAAGTGTACCGCTTCGCTTCTGCTGATATTTTCTCTTTTGGAAATCCGTAAAAAAAGATTATTTCTTAATTTTTTCATTGGCTGGTTGTGTCACGTGACCTGCTTTCAACTACGTCCGCCAAACATGTTATTTTTACGTTTGTTGTTTTGAGAAAAGTGTGTGGGCGTATTTAAAAATGAGCCGTTGCTGACAGAATATGTTTTTTTTTTAAATGCGCGGGGAAAATCGAAATGAATAATGGTTCGTTATTTGCGCGCGAGTGTGTGTGTGTGTGTGTGTGTGTGTGTGTGTGTGTCTGTGTGACTGTACAAATAAGAAATAAAACAAAGTAATGGTAGAAACCCACCCAATAAATGTTACCGTGACATTTATTGGGCGTGTTTCTACCACCATTTTGTTTTATTTCTTATTTTGAAGTGATTATCGAGACTTCAAAGATGTAAAGAAATATCACGGCCACTTTTTCTTGTTCTCTGGTAGTGGTCAATGTTACTTGTTTTTAAAACAGAATAAACATTTTGCATCAAATAAAAACACTAAAAACTTATCCAGTTAGGTAGAAAAGTAACCGATCTTGCCTTTGATAACATTTATTTGTTATAAGCCTTCAGACCAGGATCACGGTGTAGTATCTGTTCTAATGCTATACTACACTACATCTTTCTGTCCTCTGTCAGTGGAGGAGAAATCCTTCATGACTGAGACAATTTTTATTTTTTGCATATATATATATATATATATATATATATATATGCATATAATAACAATAATAAAATAATAATACTAATGATAATGATAAGTTACCTTAGAATATTAAGAATAGATAAAAGATAAAATTAAAATTAAATTTATAAGACTAGCCTGGGTGCCTGGCGTTGTCCGAGTGTTTGGAGGTGTGTGTTGAGCAAAAAAAAAAAAAAAAAAAGTGGTAGTAAGCAGGCAAGCAGGCTCGAACCCGTACTGCAAAGGAGGTAAAAGAATGTGAAAAAAAAAAGTGATGTCTTTACATCCATAACAAAACCAGAAGTGGCGAAGGTTTAAATTAAGGCTAGTCAATCGAATAGAGGGGATGACTTTCGAAAATATCTGCGAAAAAAGCAACCCCTCGCTGTAGAAAAGTGCCCAGTTGAGGATGAGTGTTTTCAGCCAATTTTTCGATATTTGTTGTTTGAAGGGTCGAGCTTCAAAACTCTCACAAAACTCTGTCGCCTCTGTCGAAAGTTTTAGGCAGGCATACATACATTTAAACAGACAGGTAAGATTTATATTATAGATTAAAAGAGATAACATTATATGAGAGATATAATTATACAGGGTCAGGAAGATAGAAGGACCAAGGAGAGAAAGCACTAACCCGACCTCCACTAGATGAGTGCAAAGAGTGCTGGGATCTGGGGGAGACTTACTGCCACCCAAATTTCAGTGAAGACAAATAGTCAATGCCAGTAGGAAGTCAATGGTAAGCGGCAGTTGTGATAAGGCAAAGTCATTTGCAAATGGTTATTAAAAGAGGTAGAGAATACCGGAAATTTGGGAAGGTCTGTTGTCACTCAGACTTTAAGGAAGATCACCAGTTGTTCTCGGTGAATAATCTCTAACGATGGCCTGGGAGGTGATGGTTGTCTAGTGGTTGACGACACGGACTGATGACCAAGGTGTCCCAAGTTCAAATCCACTTTATTCCATAAAAATTACTTTCACTTATGATGTTGGCAACCATCACATGGTCCCTTCCATAATCCCTGATGTCTTTCTAGAAAAAATTCTGACAAGAAAACTATCAGGGAAACCAATACCAACAGTAGAATCTTCAGGTCCAAACGATATGATGATGGAATGATGACCTGGGTGAAAACTCCTAGTGAGTACAAAAAAAAAAAAAAAAAAAATAATAATAATGATAATGATAATAATAAAAATGGTAGTAATAATAATAATAATAATAATAACAATATTGATAACTAGCTGTCCCTATCCGACGTTGCCCAGTATACAGTGACATCATTTAAATTTAAAATTTTTATTTGTTTGCACACGTAACAAAGTACTTTATTTTATTGCCAATAACATGGTACAATAATAAGAAATGGAAATTGGCTAGTTAGAAACAATTTTACAGCTATCAGGGTAGCAAGATTCAGTAAGGCAGCTTAATATATATATATATATATATTTTTATTCACGTTCACCTCTAACAAGGCGTATCGTCACTTGGACGTAAGGGGCTACTAATTGGGACCATGCCTAGGAAAGATTAACAAGATCTTGGTTTACATTACATTTAAACTTCTGCATATCAGTACAGACAGGGAAGCAGGTAGCAGGAAGGGAATTCCAAAGTCTAGCTGTTTGAGGGAAGAAACTTAGAAACTATCACAAATGCTATTTGTGTCTGAGTTCAGAAAATACGACAGGTTGACATTATTTGTTAGATTAGCCTGGGTGCCTGGCGTTGCCCGGGTGTTTGGAGGTGTATGTTGAGCAAAAAAAAAAAATAAATAAAAGTGCTAGTAGGCAGGCGGGCTCGAACCCATACCGTGAAGGAGGAAAAGAGCGTGAAAAATAAAAAAAAGTGATGTCTTTACTGTTGCGTTGAAGTGGCGAGAATTTAAATATTTACATTAAGCCTAGTCAATTGAAAAGAGACGATGTTTCTCGAAAATATCGGCGAAAAAAGCGACCCCTCCTTGTAGAAAAGTATCCAGTTGAGGTGGAAGGAAGTAATGTTTTAAAGCCAACTTTTCGATATTTGTCGGCCAAATGGGTCGCGCTCCAAAACGATACCAGTCTTGTGAAAATCCGTTGCCTCTGTCAAAAATTTTTGCAAGACATACAAACATACATACATTTAAACAGACAAGTGAGATTTATATTATAGATGATGTCACTGGCATGTTTCATTCTAATTAAACCAGGTGTGGATTAAATATTGCATTGAGAATAGTTAATCCCTTAGATTCATTTAACCTTGACATAGACAACAGTGTTAAGTCAAACAGAAAAATTGGATCAAGCGTCATTGTTGATTATATAAGTGGGAATGTGTTGCTTTATTAAAAGGATTAAAAGATGCCAGAAAAACTGTTTTGTTTAATGAGTAAACGATAAAGAGGGTTAAAAAAAAAGAAAAGAAAAATAGGGATAGATAGTTTTAAAAAAAAAGAGAAGAAAAAGTGAAAAAGAAAATTGAAAGACAAAAAAAGTAAAAGAAATGTGAAAAAACTATGTGAAGGAGAAAAATGAAAGAAAAAAGTGTGGAAAAGAAAAAATGAAAAAGAGATAAAAAGTGAAAAAAAAAAAAATTGAATGAAACGATCTGCTCTTGAACTTGGTCAGAAATAAATCAATAATGATCAGATTTGTTTAAGAAGGATCATTTATAATTTAAGGTTATATTTTTTTGTTGTTTTATTATGATTTACATACAAAGAACGAAAATAAAGATGAATGGATAGTAATTTGAAGAAAAATACCAAGAATGAAAATTTGAAGAATAAAAATGTAAAGAATATGGGTGCTTGTCTAAAACTTAACCCCTAAAAATTAAAAATAGAGAAAGAAGACTAATGGGGACAATAATTGTGACGATCAGTTCCTTCACCAGAATTCTTGAACACAGGTACCACAGAAATAATTTTACAGCTATAAAGGAAGCAAGATACAGTAAGGCATTTGTTGTAGAGTTTGGAGGGAACAGGGGAATAGCTCAGCAGAGCATTTCTTTATTAGTATAATATGGATAAGATCAAGCCTTCACACCTTGGAAATGCATAAGTTTTTATGATATTATGGACATGGGAAAGGGTGATTACGAGATCAGTAAGTGTGGCTTCTATTTGCCAAAGGGAAATTTAGGAGGGAATGATTTGTGGTGTAAGAAGCAAATCGTCAAGCAAGCAGTTTAACCTTTTCAGTTACTGTGCAGGTGACATCATGGTTGTTGGATAGTGGGGAAATTATTGATTGCCTATTATACATTACATTATAAATTTTCAAGAAATCACAAGTTCTTAATTTCTGCCAGTAACTGTGTTTTCTGGTCATTTTGGGATATCTTTTCTTGGCTGCAGCTCACAACGATTTCTGATATGTAACCTCTCCCAGGTTACGCCAGTATGTTGAAAACTGATTTTGTTTTGAAGGTTGGTTAGGGTAAGAAGAATTCAAGGATTAAGTTGCTGACGTATGTCAAACTCTGTAGCTGGGTTCAACAATAGCAGTTTGAAATAGGACATTCAGGTACGTGTGAAAGAGAAGGTGGAAAGAAAGAAAAAGAGAGAGAGAGAGAGAGCATATCTTTTCTCTCGCATGCAAGTCAGTCTGATTTCCAATTTTCGGCGGAGCAGACACGTCGAGATTGGTGCAAAGACGCGTCGGAGAAAGAAACTGGGCACCGCCAATACTGAGAAAGGATAAACCAAGCATTAATTAAAAGAAACCTCCGATTTATTTTGTGCAGTTATGAGCGACGAAGCCAAGAGGCAGAAAAAAAGGTATGCCAATGTTTGTTCAAACACACTTGCACACACGTACTAACTAGACGATAAGACATTATGAACACTGACATATAGACACTAGATGTATCCCGATTACATACATAGATACAAAGACACGTATGAGATATACACGCAACAGACAAAATCCCCCCCCCCCCGAAATCTTACATTTCTAGTTTCTATAAATATTTGCCTTATTGTATCTGACTTATAACTAGGGTTATCACAAGAGAATATTCTTATCAATGTTTTGACTCTCGAGTATATATCCGACACAGTTATACACAGTTAATCAATCGAGAACCACATCACTCTATATAAAAACATAAGATATTAACTGATATATACTTGAGAGTCGAATAATGAAAAGAATATTCTCTTGTCATAACCCCTACTTATGACAGGACGTTTTCAGCTTTTTTCACAATGGCAGCTGAACAGTTTTAAGTGAACCATTGGGGAGTGGGACATGCTAAAAAATATTCCGTAAGAAAACACCTACTTCAATGCTTGCTTTGACCCCTTCAGCAACGTTGACCCTGGTCAGTACCAGCAGGGTGACCAATACTAGGCGCTGTATGTATAGTTGCAAAAACGTAATGTCATCATCCTTAACAAAGATAATGTATTTACGTACTAATTCGACAATCCTAATGATCCACTTTCTAAAAATTGTTTGTTTTCTTAAAATTATTGTAGCCTTGGTGGGAAGAGAAATTATTTAACATGTTGTACAATACCTGTCGATAGTATGTAAAATTGTTTCAGGTATGTATTTAAATTACCTGTCCGAGGGTAGGTAAAATTATTTTAAATATGTGTTGTATATTACACATCCCCGCAAAGATAACATTATTTCATATACATGCTATAAATTTCTTATCGTAGGTAAGGTACAATTATTTGATACGTGTAATACCCGTCCTAGGGTAGATAAAACATTCTTTTGCTCGAAAAAGCTAATGATACAAAGACATTCAAAATTCCTCTACCCGAAGAATAACAAATATGTTCAAAATCTTCAATTTTATCAATGTTTGTATGGTCACGAGCAACGCCAGGTAGCCCCGCTAGTCTCCCCTAAAGGGAATATGCATGCGACTGGGGACCATTTGTGAATTTCATCCTCCCATTTAACTTCTTTTGAAGGAAGCCGGTTAAATCGGCATTAGAATTAATGCCGCAATTTCATTTCATGGAGCGTCTCAGATTCCCAATCAGCCTGCTTGAAGCATTTAGTCATTTTGAGAAATGGCTTTTCAGCTTGAGGTAAAAAGATAAAGGGTGATATCTACTAATATAACACAGTGATCATTCCTGAGTGTACTACGGGCATCAGTTACACAAACTTAAAGTAGTGTAGTCAAGAATAGATCAAGCAGTAATCAGTGCTCGATATATAAGTAGAGCTGGGAAGTAAGTTTTGAAAATATATATGGCTACTGAGATAGACAGAATTTTCCATGTTTCATCATCGTGAAGATTTGTCAGGCTATTGTTAGCAAAGAATCTGATTGGTTGACTAGCAAACCCAGTACTACAGAAATATATAAAAACACAGAGCAACATCAATTCCATGCTATAGCCTGACGACTCCTCACAAGGATGAAACCCGGAAAATTCTGTGTAGCTTAATTGCCATATATATATATATATATATATATATATATTTATTCTCAAGAATATTTAAAAAGCCAGTTTTGTGTCCAAAGTCTTTGTCTTTAAAAAAATGGAAAATAAATTCAAATATTTCAATTGTTATCCAACTTTCCTCACTGAATTAGACATTTTTTTTTTCTTCCCGCATTGTTAGCAGGTGACAGAATACGAGTTCTAAATGTTATAAATAGAAACAATATCAATCCTGTTCCAATTGTAGTTTACACTGGCACATGTATTTAGTTAATAAATCAATATTTCTACATTTTAAAAATGAAAACATTAAAGACATTTAAAAAGTCAATTTTAGTGCTATTTACAAGAAATAGCGTGTAATCAGTCGCTGGCACTTTCCATTATCTGTCTACAATGAGAAAAGGCGGGGAAAACATGTCTAATTCACTGAGGAAAGTCAGATAATGATTGAAATGTTTGGATTTATCTTCCATTAAAAAATAAAAAAATAAATAAAATAATAATTTTCAGCAGCAAAATTAAAAAAAAATATATATATTTTTAATGATTTCATATCTCCTGTGTGTTTAAAATGCTGAAATGGTGATCCAATATGTATAACAAATAAATGACAAAAGTCTATATTCCAAATTTCATGATGCTGACCATCTTACAATTTATTCCTTTAAGTATGTTAACATGCACAATTCTTGACAGCATCTGTTTCATAGCACAAAATCATTCATTTAATTATCATACTAACCAATGAATCTATTCTGCTCTTAACGCATCAGAAGAAAAAGCACCTATCAATCCATTAAAAGAAAATGAAATGCATATGGGTAGGATTCCAAAATCCGAAAGATATGGGCAGGATTACAAAAATGGCGTAAAAAAAATAAAAAGTAATCAAAGCTTCTCTCCCAATTTTCGGATTTTGTAATCATGCTTATATGCATTTTATTTTAATGAATTGATAGGTGCTATTTCTTCTTAAGGGCAGAATAAATTCATTGATTGATATAATAATAAAATGAATGATTTTGCACTACGAAACAGATGCTGTCAAGAATTGTTCATGTCAATATGAATATATATGTGTGTACAGTATTCATTTCTAAACTAATTAACCAACTATTACGAATTTTGGAACACAGCTGCTATGCATAAGTGATCCAAATGTAGGCTATATTTAGTTTTATGCAAAGACACAACAAAAGAAGGTGGAAGTACTAAATGAAAATGCCTCTGGTTTTTGTGAAATTAGACATTGATTAATGAATATTCCCCACAATACAGCTTCTTCGGAGTATTTGACAGAGTTTTGAGGGTGACATAGTTCAGGCACAATTCCCTATTTGAAAATTGAATACATCAGATTTGTATTAAATTTGATCCATAGTCATTAGACATCAATTAAGAAAGATGCCCTGAATGCCAATTTCTTCTTAAGATAGCTTAAGCTTTAAATTTTAGATTCTTTCTAACATCAAACTTATGTAATAATATTTTATTAAAATTTGAATAAGGATTCTAGACATAAAGGTTTATTAGTATTATATCCTGATTTAATCTTTGTGAAAAAGTGATGCAAAACTGTTCAGTTCAAGGAATTCATTTTACCTTGAACAAGTATTCTATTTTATCGACGACAACAGTTAAGAAAATTTTTTGTTTTTTTTTATCAAAAACAATTTTTTTTTTTTTTAAATAAATGAACACAATTAAGAAACACAGATTTCTTAAACTTTTGTTTTTATTTAATGTTTTTTAAAACAAGAAATAATTGTGAATTTTGGAATCAAGAAAATAAGTTCTCGTTGCATCCTTAATCTTCAGCAAACAACATTTGCACCAATTCGTCTTTTGCACATTTTTCTTCTTTTAATTGCTGCGGCTGAAAACGAAAGAAATTTTCTCATTTATAACTCGTTCGTAAGAAAAAGAAAAAAAAAAAATGGAAATGCAAAAAACAAAAAAAGAGAATAGAGAAAAAAGAATAGAAGAAAAAGAGGAGAGAAGAGAAAAAGAGAAAAGATTTTTTTTTCCTTCTTTTAATTGCTGCGGCTGAAAACAAAAGAAATTTTCTCATTTATAACTCGTTCGTAAGAAAAAAAAAATGGAAATGCAAAAAACAAAAAAGAGAATAGAGAAAAAAGAGAATAGAAGAAAAAGAGGAGAGAAGAGAAAAAGAGAAAAATAGAAAATTTTTTTTTTTCCTTCTTTTAATTGCTGCGGCTGAAAACAAAAGAAATTTTCTCATAAATCGTTCGTAAGAACAAAGGGAGAAAAAGAGAATAGAGGAAAAAAAGAAAAGGAGAAAAACAGAAAAGGAGAAAAGATTTTTTTCCTTCTTTTAGTTGTTGCAGCTGAAAAGGAAAGAAATTATCTCATTATCGTTCTTAAGAAAAGAGGAAAAGCAAAAAAAAATTAGAAAAAGAAAAAAAGAGGAGAAAAGATAAAAGAGAAAGAAGGAAAAGAGAAAAATCAAGAAAAAGGGAAAGGAATAAGAACAGGCAAAAGAAAAGCAGAAAGAAAAAGCAGAAAAAAGAAAAAGCAGGATAAAAGAAAAAACATAAGAGGAGGAAAAAAGAAAACGAAAAAAGAAAAGAAAAAGAAATGAGAAAAGAGGAAAAAGAAAAGAAATGAGGAAAAAAGTAAAAAGGACAAGAGAGGAAGAGTAAAGAGAACAGAAAAACAAAACAAAAACAGAAAGAAAAAAAGCAAAGGGAAAAAGAAAAAAAAAAACATGCTTCTACCCCCATCTTATAGTTTCATTATTCAATTTAATAAAAAAATAATTCTTTAATCATTAAGCACCAAATTGTAAAATGATCGATTCCTTCAGAATTAATCTGCTCCGGCAAGGTGTTAAGGTTTCTCATAGCCCCACAGACATTCACTTGTTAGCACATCTGCCTTTAATAGTCTCCACTTTATGTATAACTAGCGGAAGGAGGGAAGCACCCGGTGTTACCCGGTTGTAAAATACGGTAAAAAAAAAAAAAAAGAAAAAAGTAAATAAAAAAAATAAAAAATAATGTTGCGATGAACACAAACTTGCAAAACTTAAGTTTGTAAGCAAACCCGTTATCAATTGGACCAAGATGACACACGTTATCATATTGCAAATTTAGCTTTTTAAAATGAAAGAACGAAACAACCGTTTGCGTGATTAATGAACAGCATTGAAACCAACGTTTTTACCAGACCCCTCCTTCAAACAAAACAACATTTCCATATGAAATAATTGATGATTTTTTTCTAATTTTTTAATGTGTCAGAGACATCGCTCTATTTAATGATACCACATTCGTGCCGCTTCGATGCAGATGACAAAAGTTTTTAGTGGCCATGCAAACACAGACATTTGCCCTTTATATAATACTAGTGGGGGGTACCCGGCGTTGCCCGGGTGTCTTGAGGTAAATCGAAACTCCGGGGGGGGGGGGTTAAATAATAAAAAAAAATGTTTTGGTAGGTGAGTATGAGAATCGAACCCGTACCCTTGAGTTGGAAATTAATGTATGAAAAAAAAAAACAAAAAAAACTGGGCGACATTAACCATTAGGCCACCGCGACATACAACATACACAAGTTTGAATTTATTTATTTAACTATAAAAACAGGCGTGCGCAATAAAAGTTAACTCTGCTGCTTCCATTTGACCTAATTAAGAAGGTCAAATAGAAGTCACGCAGCGTTTGGGTTTGTTTACCCAAATTTGACTGTTTTTTCCCCCAACAGATGTTGGGGAGGGGAAAGCAGCTTCCAATTGTCCAGATTGAATAGCAACTGTCTGATATACAAGATTGATCAAAGCTGATTGCTTCTGGCCGTTTTTTCTGCTATTTTGGCTTCTCGCGTGTTGATTGGGCTTTTTAGTATAAATAAAGTGAAACTAAACTCGAACAGACGTATTCTCGGCATTACGCCGGGAAAATCTCTTAGGGTTAGTGGTAGTGTCAAGGATGTCATATAATAACTTTATTTATTACTTCATTTATCACCACCAACCCGATAGCATTTTACTGACATTTAACAATTTTCCATATTAAGTTCCTTGGCCTTTTGGTGAGGAACAATGTGTAGTATCTGTTCTGATTCTACCTTTAGTCTATTCTGTCCTTGGTCAGTGAAGAAGTTCTTCTAGACTAAGGCAATTTTTAACTTTTGTTCCAATCCAGAGCACTGCTTTTTGGGGAGCTGGATTTCTCCTCACATTAAAATCCAAATTTGTGTCTAACTTTGCCCTAGTAACAAGGCAAGTAAACGGGAACAATTTTACAGTTTTATTTTTTCAATTTAATAAAATAGAAATAAACAAAAAAAAAAAAATAGAGTTCAATTACTTTCATGTTGGTTGGTTACATTGAGGGTATTGCCAAGGCTGCTGTAAATAAGGTGGGCTTTTAGTGGGGTAGTTATACCCCAGCTAATTATTTATCTTTTAGAACCCTCGATAAAAACGACAAACTCCTTTTAACATTGAACATTTGCAAGTATTTATTCAACGGGATAATAGTGGTGGAGCTCGAAGTTATTGAGTCAGGTCCATGTCGGACTGTCGGTGCTGGGAGAGGAGGAGAGGAAGGTGTGTCTTCGCTCGCGGCTCTGTGCTGACTGTTGGATGTCCCCTGCACTCTTTTTGGGGACAGTAGGATCAATGTGCCCTGCCTGTCGATTGGCCAGTCTATGGCCGAAGAACTTACAGATCCGCCAGAGAGTATAGTTCATTGGGGGGGGGGGTTGCTACATCCTCTCTCTAACATGCTAGAAAGTTACTTATGCCTGAGAGTATCCTGTATTGATACAAGGCCACCATTCGCCCATATATGGAGTATTGTTGTCACATTTGGGCTGATGCATCTGCTACTAGTCTCTCCCTCTTAGACAGGATCAAAAAAAAGAGTTGCCAACCTAATAGGTCCCGCACTATCAGGTAGGCTTTAACCGCTGTCCCATCGACAAAATGTTGCATTCCTCTGCCTGTTCTACAAGTATTTTAATGGTAAGGGCTCTGACAAACTACAGGCCCTTGTCCCGTTTAATGTGGAAACAATCTGAATAACTATTTTACACTTTAGATAGGGGGTGGGAGTCAGTTTTTTTAACATGTAAATTTAACATAAAATGATCACCTACTTTCTGACTAGATAGAATTTTGAACAACATGTAACCACTTTCTGCTTTAAGTTAAATCTTAAGTCTTTTTATTGGGGGGGGGGGGAGTGGGGGGGGTCTGTTACTACCCGGACTTTGGGTTAGTGGTAAAAGAGTGCATGTAAATTAATTTCTTTATGACACTTTTTTCCAGCTATTTCTTAGAAATCATGTCCCTCCAAACAATACTTAGTTAGAAGTCGTGGTCCAGAAGTGGGTGATCATTTTGTGTTACATTTGATTTAATCACTCACCCTAAATTATAAAACAATTGATTGTTGTTTTTAAACATCAAATTTTTACAGAGTGCTAGATTACCGAAGTTAAGCAATATAGACTCAGGTCGGTACCAGATAGGTGACCATTTGGGAATATCAGGTGCTGTATGTCACCTTCCCATGAGTTGGGATATCTATGCAGTTGGAGACTGCCTGTCGATTTCATATTCCCTGTTAACTTCCTTCTTTGGAGGAAGTCGGCATAGCCGAACCAGTTTGGGTCCTCCTATACATGCATAGAAGGCTTCATTTCCGAGCAGATCTGATGCCATTCTTGGATTCCTCGAGTCAAAAAAACTTACCAGAGTGAATTTTTACACTCACATCCTGTTCCCAAGTGAAAATATCCCAGAAAATGTAATTATTAAAATTTCGCGTAACAGGAAAAAATAATTTTTCCAAGTTGCAATTTCACCGTAATTATAATTATTTTTCTACTGGACCATTTTATTTTGTAATTTTTGGAATTTATACTAATTTCGGCATGACATGTAATAATGTTTTTCTCTGAAATGCATTTTTTCGAAGAAACACTATAGTAAAATTCCACCCAACTGCTTGAAGAAAATAGAATCTCTTTGCTATGAGGTGAAGTGGGTTGGGTTAGGTTGTGGTTGAGATTTAGCTGAGAGTTCTCCTAGACAAATTTATCAAATAAATGAAACGTGTTTTTGGGGTGCAGACGTGGTCGATTGTTGTGCGATAGTAGAAGTCTAACAAAAAAAAACAAAAAAACTTCAAGGTGCTTTTATATTATTACAGCTGGGTGTTTACTGCCGGCAGTAAGCAGAAAAAGATTTTGTAATTCTCTCTCTTAGCATTTTGAAAACTAGAGTCGTTTTGTTTTTACTTACTGCATCAGCTGGTCAAGGAGTAGATTTTTTTTTTTTTTTTAGAAAGGTCATTGGTTTCTTGTTACATGAAATTGCTCACACACAGGTAACAAAGTCTGGCACAATGTTATCCCATCCCACGTAGTGTAATCACAAAATTATGTTACAAAAGGATAGTAGGAAAAAGTATATATTAAAAAAAATTCTGAAAGGGGAAGAGCTAAGAAAGAGAGAAAAAAATTCAACATATTTAAAAAAACAAACAAACAAAAAAAACAAACAAAAAAACTAAAAATACAAAAAAAATCTTTATGATGTACATACCTGTCACCAAAACAAAGATGTCATGTTCCAAAAATCACATAAATTGATCAAGTAGTTTTATTTTTTAACTAAAACAAATGTTACAAGTAAGCAAAAAGGGACTGTCTCATATCACTAGCTTAAAAAAAAAAAAAAAAAAAAAAAACAATGGCAGAAAAGTCCACAATAATTAACACTTGCAAGATCACCCTTGTAATGCTACAGATTTTACATTAATTAAAATCATTTAAAAATTATTTTCTTTATAAAATTTAAAAAAAAAAACAAACCCTACTTGATCAATTTACGTAATTTTTGGAATATACCAATTGCATTCCAGTTGACATTTACAGTGTATACAATAAATGAGCATAAAACAGAGCGAAGACAGAAGGTGTAGGAATGTGTAAATAAAAAAAATTAGAAAAGAATGAATAAAAACTCAGACGGTGAGCAACGCAGGATAAATACGGTTAATGTAGGACAGTGCAAACATTTTGTTGCGGCAATGTGCGACAGAAAAGAAAAATAGCGATGAATAAAAGAACGTAGAAAAATCAATAAGGAATCAATATCATGAAAAAAATAAAGTGATGACAGCAAAATAGTCGTGGGCAATAAATAGAGCATAAAAAACAGAGGAGGTGCAATATGTGGCAGAGTCAAACTCGGACAGAGGAGGTGCAATATGTGGCAGAGTCAAACTCGGACAGAGGAGGTGCAATATGTGGCAGAGTCAAACTCGGACAGAGGAGGTGCAATATGTGGCAGAGTCAAACTCCGACAGAGGAGGTGCAATATGTGGCAGAGTCAAACTCCGACAGAGGAGGTGCAATATGTGGCAGAGTCAAACTCCGACAGAGGAGGTGCAATATGTGGCAGAGTCAAACTCCGACAGAGGAGGTGCAATATGTGGCAGAGTCAAACTCCGACAGAGGAGGTGCAATATGTGGCAGAGTCAAACTCGGACAGAGGAGGTGCAATATGTGGCAGAGTCAAACTCCGACAGAGGAGGTGCAATATGTGGCAGAGTCAAACTCCGACAGAGGAGGTGCAATATGTGGCAGAGTCAAACTCGGACAGAGGAGGTGCAATATGTGGCAGAGTCAAACTCGGACAGAGGAGGTGCAATATGTGGCAGAGTCAAACTCGGACAGAGGAGGTGCAATATGTGGCAGAGTCAAACTCCGACAGAGGAGGTGCAATATGTGGCAGAGTCAAACTCGGACAGAGGAGGTGCAATATGTGGCAGAGTCAAACTCGGACAGAGGAGGTGCAATATGTGGCAGAGTACAAACTCGGACAGAGGAGGTGCAATATGTGGCAGAGTCAAACTCCGACAGAGGAGGTGCAATATGTGGCAGAGTCAAACTCGGACAGAGGAGGTGCAATATGTGGCAGAGTCAAACTCGGACAGAGGAGGTGCAATATGTGGCAGAGTCAAACTCCGACAGAGGAGGTGCAATATGTGGCAGAGTCAAACTCGGACAGAGGAGGTGCAATATGTGGCAGAGTCAAACTCGGACAGAGGAGGTGCAATATGTGGCAGAGTCAAACTCCGACAGAGGAGGTGCAATATGTGGCAGAGTCAAACTCCGACAGAGGAGGTGCAATATGTGGCAGAGTCAAACTCGGACAGAGGAGGTGCAATATGTGGCAGAGTCAAACTCGGACAGAGGAGGTGCAATATGTGGCAGAGTCAAACTCGGACAGAGGAGGTGCAATATGTGGCAGAGTCAAACTCGGACAGAGGAGGTGCAATATGTGGCAGAGTCAAACTCGGACAGAGGAGGTGCAATATGTGGCAGAGTCAAACTCGGACAGAGGAGGTGCAATATGTGGCAGAGTCAAACTCCGACAGAGGAGGTGCAATATGTGGCAGAGTCAAACTCCGACAGAGGAGGTGCAATATGTGGCAGAGTCAAACTCCGACAGAGGAGGTGCAATATGTGGCAGAGTCAAACTCCGACAGAGGAGGTGCAATATGTGGCAGAGTCAAACTCCGACAGAGGAGGTGCAATATGTGGCAGAGTACAAACTCGGACAGAGGAGGTGCAATATGTGGCAGAGTCAAACTCGGACAGAGGAGGTGTAATACAGTACAGAGTGAAACTCGGACAGAGGAGGTGCAATATGTGGCAGAGTCAAACTCCAACAGAGGAGGTGCAATATGTGGCAGAGTCAAACTCCAACAGAGGAGGTGCAATACAGTACAGAGTGAAACTCGGACAGAGGAGGTGCAATATGTGGCAGAGTCAAACTCCGACAGAGGAGGTGCAATATGTGGCAGAGTCAAACTCCGACAGAGGAGGTGCAATACAGTACAGAGTGAAACTCGGACAGAGGAGGTGCAATATGTGGCAGAGTCAAACTCCGACAGAGGAGGTGCAATACAGTACAGAGTGAAACTCGGACAAAGGAGGTGCAATATGTGGCAGAGTCAAACTCGGACAGAAGAGGTGCAATACAGTACAGAGTGAAACTCGGACAGAGGAGGTGCAGTAAGGGGCAGAGTCAAACTCGGGGAGAGGAGGTGCAATATGTGGCAGAGTCAAACTCGGACAGAGGAGGTGCAATATATGGCAGAGTCAAACTCGGACAGAGGAGGTGCAATATGTGGCAGAGTCCCACTCGGACAGAGGAGGTGCAATATGTGGCAGAGTCCCACTCGGACAGAGGAGGTGCAATATGTGGCAGAGTCACACTCGGACAGAGGAGGTGCAATATGTGGCAGAGTCAAACTCGGACAGAGGAGGTGCAGTAGGGGGCAGAGTCAAACTCGGATAGAGGAGATGCAGTAGGGTTCGTTCAAGTTTGACTCTGCCCCATACTGCACCTCCTCTGTCCGAGTTTGACTGCCCCATATTGCACCTTTTCTGTTCAAGTTTTACTTGAGCAGAGTCGACCATGTCTGCACCCCAAAAACACGTTTTAATAATTTTATAAATTTGTATAGGAGAATTCTCAGCTAAATCTCAACCACAACCTAACCCACCTCACCTTATAGCAATGAGATTCTATTTTCTTCAAGCAGTTGGGTGGAATTTTACTATGGGGGTGGGGGGGGTCTTCGAAAAAATACATTTCGGAGAAAAACATTATTGCGTATTTACATGTCATGCCGAAATTAGTATAAATTCCAAAAATTACGAAAAATGGTCCTGTAGAAAAATAATAATAATTATAGTGAAATTGCAACCTAGAAAAATTATTTTTTCCTGTTGGGCGAAATTTTAATAATTACATTTTCTGGAATATTTTCACTTGGGAACAGGATATGAGTGTAAAAATTCACTCCAGTAAGTTTTTTGACTCGAGGAATCAAAGAATGGCATCAGATCTCGGATAGAGCAGAGTCAAACTCAGACAGAGGAGGTGCAGTAGGGGGGCAGAGTCAAACTTGAATAGAAGAGGTACTATATGGAGCAGAGTCAAACTCAGACAGAAGTAGTGCAGGTTCAATAAAGAACAGGGTCAAATTCAAGTAGGGGAAGTAGGAGTTTAATGAGGGACAAAGTCAAACTAGCGCGGAGATGTAGAATATTAAACAGGATCAAACTTAGACGGGAGAGTCGAATACAAACAGAGTCAAATTTTAACAGGGTAGAGGATGGGAAATATGCGACAAATTACAATATTTGGATGATGAGGGACAAAATCAAATTCAGGCATGGGACAGAGTCAAATACAGATGGGGGTACAATATGAGACAGTGTCAAACTTTGATGGGGGTAAAATACATGTCAAATTAAAACTTAGAAAACAATAAGAGAGAAAGTCAGATTTGGGGCTAGATGAGACACTATTACCAAGGCAGTAAGTCACATTTGGGACTAGATGAAACACTATTACCAAGGCAATAAGTCACATCTCGGGCTAGATGAGACACTATTACCAAGGCAATAAGTCACATTTGGGACTAGATGAGACACTATTACCAAGGCAATAAGTCACATTTGGGACTAGATGAGACACTATTACCAAGGCAATAAGTCACATTTGGGACTAGATGAGACACTATTACCAAGGCAATAAGTCACATTTGGGACTAGATGAGACACTATTACCAAGGCAATAAGTCACATTTGGGACTAGATGGGACACTATTACCAAGGCAATAAATAACATTTGGGGCTAGATGGGACACTATTACCAAGGCAATAAGTCACATTTGGGGCTAGATGGGACACTATTACCAAGGCAATAAGTCACATTTGGGACTAGATGAAACACTATTACCAAGGCAATAAGTCACATCTCGGGCTAGATGAGACACTATTACCAAGGCAATAAGTCACATCTCGGGCTAGATGAGATACTATTACCAAGGCAATAAGTCACATTTGGGACTAGATGAGACACTATTACCAAGGCAATAAGTCACATTTGGGACTAGATGGGACACTATTACCAAGGCAATAAGTCACATTTGGGACTAGATGAGACACTATTACCAAGGCAATAAATCACATTTGGGACTAGATGAAACACTATTACCAAGGCAATAAGTCACATCTCGGGTTAGATGAAACACTATTACCAAGGCAATAAGTCACATCTCGGGCTAGATGAGACACTATTACCAAGGCAATAAGAGACTGATAGGAAACAAGAGAAGCTGTTTAGTTCTTTTCCACTGCAAGAACTTAGACACCAGGGTCGGAAAGGGGGTTTGAGAAGTCAGCACCCCCGAGGAGGGGTCACTATGATCAGCAAAAAGTGCTTGAACAGCTCTATTGGTATTCCCTGATGAGGGCACCTCAGGCGATTAGCAATACACTAATTCCTTCTCACAGAGAAAAGGCAAAGCCTAGAAGGGTGGACCTCCTAGAAATGCACAGAACTAAACTCCCACCACAAAATCAATAGGGACTGAATCATTACAGGAATGGTCCAATCTCTGTTGATTTTGGGGGTCCAGGATAAAAATCCCTGGCCGGATTCAAGAGAAAAACAGGAGAGTAAATATGGATAACAAAGAGAAAGGAATATTTAACGGAGGATGAAAAAAAAAAAAAAACATCAAAATGTGTGCAGAGAACTCTGTAATCGTATTGGATGGTTGACTCCAATGTTTTTCATGCCGAAAATCAAATTCAGGGATGGGACAGATTCATATACAGATGGGGGTGCAACACACGGGACAGTGTCAAATGTTGATGGGGGGGGGGTAAAATACATGTCAAATTAAAACTTAAAAAGGTAATAAGGGACAAAGCCACATTTGGGGCTAGATGAGACACTATTACTGAGGCAATATTAGACGAATGGAAAACGAGAAAAACAGGAGAGAAAATCTTAACAATTAAGAGAAAGGAATATCAAAGGGAGATAAAAAAAAGACATCAAAATGTGTGCAGAGAATGCTGTAATCTTATTGGATGGTTGACCCCAATGTTTTTCATGCTGAAAATCTTAATGATATATAATTACTTAAGTCAAATTCAGTTCGCATGACTAATAGATTATCTAACTCTTTTTTATAATAACACCCACATAAATATTCATGCCCCAAAGAGTAGCATACAAAGGGTCGGTAATGTTAATTCACTGAGGAGTTTTTGCAACAAAAAACCCGTCAAGCTAAAAAGAATAAGCAACACTTACCTCTCCATATTTTAACAATGTTGGAACAGATGTTAATTTTAGCTTTGGGTCTTTGCGGAATACATTGTTCTGATCTTTCCAACTAAGAAAAAAAATTAAAATAATAAAAATTCAATGAAGATATTTTGAATTCATTATGAAATTCACTGTCCTTTATTTGAAAATTAAAATGACAAAAAAAAAAAATAAATAAATATTTGAAAATTAAAATGACAAAAATACACTTGAAAATTAAAATGACAAAAAAAACATTTGAAAATTAAAATGACAAAAAATATTTGAAACTTAAAATGACGTCGGGTGATTCCAAGTAGTCTATTATGTAAAAAAAAAAAAAAATGTGTGTGCTTATTTGTTTTTATGTCCAGCTAAAACTTTAAAAATCCAAAATAAACACACACAAAGTTTACATTTTATTGATCAGTATTGCCCAGGATGTATAATATTTAAAATTTAGAAAAAAATATTAATCTTTTGAGATAGAAATGACAAATAATTCGTTTGGAGGTGTTCAAATTTACTCATACTATTTTTTTTAATGCACTCAGACAACGCTGGGTATTCTTGCTAGTAAGTTATAAGTATCATAAAGAAAAATAATAATAACAAATAAAATAAAACAAATGTTTAAAAATTAAAGTGATAAAAAATAAAAAAAAGTAAATTGAAATCTTCACTCTTATATAAAAGTCATTTTGCGTATGTTTGTGCGAGTTCCTTCCTCATGGGTTCCGAAACAGCTGAGCCTATCTTTTACAAATTTTATACAAAGCTAATTTATATGTCTGGCAGTGTTCTTAGATATGTTTTGTACAGAAATTCATGTGATAAGTATCGGAAATCGAGACAAAAAAAAAAAAAAAACGATCTTAAAAAATAGATTAAAAAAAAAAAAAGAATTTTTACAGGGAAATATTTTACATTACACCAGCCAAGGGAAATAATAAAATCTCAGTGAATCATTTTCAAAAATTGAAAAAGTCCGATCTTAAAAAATATTCTTTCTCTCTTATAGATAAAAAAGAAAAATTTTTACAGGGGAATATTTTACGCTACAATGGCCAAAAGAAATAATAAAATCTCAGCAAATCATTTCTTCTTCAAAAAAAAAAAGAAAAAAAAAAAACATTGTGATCTGGAGGTATAGCTCAGTGGTAGAGCAGGTGTACCTCCCCATTTTATTTTAATTTTTTCTTATTAATTAATTCAATTTACAATATAAGAAGAGGTACCATTTAAAATCACAGCAAATCATTTCATCACTTGCATATTTTAAAACCAAACATTAATCAGAAGTGACTTTTCCAGGGCATTCATCGTCAAGCCCAAATATCAGCTGAAGTGATATTGTAAACAAACACAGATGGAATTTGATAAACGACATTATTATTATTTTTTTTTTTTTGCGAATTAGTTAACTGGTAGTAGTAGAAAGGTAACTTTGAAGTAATTCAGGAAATCCTGAGGAATTTCGAAAGTGATTTCTTTTAAAAGAAAAAGAAAATCTCGAGTAGAGAAACCAGCAGAAGAAGGAAGAAAGAGTGTGAAAAGGAGCGAGTGAAAAAGACCAACATAAACACAGAGAGTATACGTACATACATTGCTTCATTAAACTGGGATAGTGCTCAGCAGATCTGGAGAAAAGTACAACATTATTATCTTCTATAATATAAAGGGCAAAAATCTGCTTAAATGTATGCATGTATGCTTGCATATCTCGCAAAAACTTTCGACAGAGGTGAGGGATTTTCACAAGATCGGTATCATTTCGAAGCCTGACCCTTCAGACAACAAATATCGAAAAATTGGTTAAAAATATTAATTCCTCCACTCTCAATTGGGCACTTTTCTACAGGGAGGGGGGGGGGGGTAGCAAAAAATCGTTCCTTCATGACAATTTAACCATACACGCATGCGCAAAAAACGGTTGTTTTCTAGCCAAGTTATGTACTAATCAAAGGGAAGTAACTGATTTTAAATCAAGGGGTTACTTCCCTTTTGTTGATTGAGTTGTGTGTGTGTGTGTGTGTGCGCGCGCGCGCGCACTGGATGAAGAAGGAAGATCGGAATGAGGAGAGGGAGAAGGAAAACGGGGGAGAGAGATACAGAAAGAGAAGATATGAAGTTTTAAGAGATATGCTACTTTTGCCCTGAGCGATTCCGAGTAGCTTTGCTAGTCTATTATAAAAAAAGAAAGCTATGTGTTTTTATGTCCAGCTAAAAGTTTAAAAATCCAAAACAAGCACACACAAATTTTTTTTTTTTTTTTTTTTTTTGATTGGCATTGTCCTGGATGTATAATATACAAGATTTGGAAAATTCCTTGAGATATTTTAGGGTTTAGAATGCTTTTAGGGCACAACCTAATAAAATAAATAATTCCACACAAGCTTCTGAAATGACAAACACAACAACTTCATAAAAGGTAACACAGAAAAGGTTTATTAAGCAGAATGTTCACCGGGTGACATGTTCCTGGTCAAAAGCTGGACTCCGGCTATCTAGTGCTATCACGGTAGTTATTTCAGTGGAATCGTCAATACCAGATGAAATAACACTGAGGTGGAGAGAGCAAAGCAAAAAGGGTCCGTTCTGTTTGGTGTCTCTCTCAGTAAAGAAGAGTTCTTATCCTTCAAACCGGATGATGGCTGCTTTCCTTAAGGGATAGAAAAGATCAATGCACTGCACCCCCGATTGGTCAATATGTGGCCAAATAGCACGGGGAAGAGGCGTTGATTCGTGAAAGAAAAAAGTTCCATTTGTTTCTGCTACAATAGAAATTACAAATAATTTGTTGGGGGAGGGGAGGGCAAATTTAATCATACTATTTTGTTTTTCAATGACCTCGGGCAACGCCAGGTAGCCTTACTAGTAGGTTATAAGAAGAAAATAAAGAAAAATGAGAGCATTTTAAGATGGAGACAAATACAGGAGGTGGGGGAGGGGACAAAGACTGAGAGACTTGGGCTTTCCCTAACTAAAATGTCTAATTTCCATATATCGGGCTGGGCTTTTCTTTTATGCTTATGTGTAAAATATGCGAGAAATGACAATTTTAAACTTTGTTGGTGAATAACAAAATAGTGTAGGACTTTTTCGTCTATGCAACTGAATAATTGGCGACTTCCAGACAACTACATCACACCACTCCTTGGGTCATCCAACTATGTCAGCTCAACTTAACAAGCCAGATAAATTGTAACATATTTACAATGTAACAGCTATATCAAAACAATTTCATAAATTTATTCAGAATCAAAATCATTCTTCCATATAATATCATAAAATTTATATACTAGAAGGCCGCCTGGCATTGCCTGGTCATAAAATATGCTTAAATATGATATTTTGATTAATGCAGACGTGATATTTATTATTATATTATATTGGACCCAATATATAGTATATTATTACTACACCACCTTGACAACGCTGGGTACCCCTACTGGTCTATTATAAAAAAGAAAGTTATGTGTTTTTATGTCCAACTAAAACTTTAAAAATACAAAACAAACACACACAAAGTTTTTTTTTTTTCTGATTGGCATTGTCCTGGATGTATAATATTTAAAATTTAGAAAAAAAATATTAATTCCTTGAGATAGAAATGACAAATAATTTGTTGGGGGAGGGGAGGGTGTTCCAAACTTAATCATACTATTTTGTTTTTCAGTCGCCTCGGGCAACTCCAGGTAGCCTTAGGTTATAAGTGTCATAAAAAAAAAGAAAGAAAAATGAAAGCATTTTAAGATGAAGACAAACACTGGAGGTAGAGGAGAGGACAAAGACTGAGAGACTTGAGCTTTCCCTAACCAAAAAGTTTAATTTTTATATATTGGGCTGGGCTTTTCTTGTATGCTTATGTGTAAAATATGTGAGAAATGACAATTTTAAACTTTGTTAGTGAATAACAAAATAGTGTATGACTTTTTCGTCTAAGCAACTGAATAATTGGTGACTTCCAGACAATTACATCACACAATTCACTGAGTCATCCAACTATGTTGGCTCAACTCAACAAGCCAGATAAATTGTGACAATATTTGCAATGTAACAGCTATATCAAAACAATTTCATGAAATTATTCAGAATTTAATATCAAAATCATTCTTCCATATCATATCATTATATTTATATACTAGCAGGCCGCCTGGCATTGCCTGGTTGTAAAATATGCTTAAACATGATATTTTGATTAATGCAGATTTTGTATTTATTATTATTATACTAGTGGGGTACCCGTCGTTGCCTGGGTGTGAAGAGGTTTTATAGTAAGGGTATTAATCAATGGAGCCTGCAAAAAAAAAAAAAAAAAAAAAAAGTAGCAGGCAGGCTCAAACCAGTAATGCTAAGAGGAAAAGGAAGTGAAAAGAAAAAGCAACCGTTTAGTTGCCACGCCCACAGCGACATACAACGTCGCTGCCGTTCGAAATAAGCTTAGTCATTGCAAGGCGTATGATGACTTTGCAAAAATGTCAACGAAAAAAGTGACCCCCCTCCTTGTCAAAAATGGCCCAGCTGACAGTCAAAGAATTAATGTTTTTTGCTAATTTTCGGATATTTGTCATCTGAGAGACTGACCTTTCAAACGATACCAATTTTGTGAGTGTTGGTCGTGGGTGTTGAAAGTTTTTGGCAGGCACGCACACATTTTTCCTTTTGTATATATACATATATATATATATATATATATATATATATATATATATATATAAGTAGGTTGTAGTTTGCTTAAAGCATTGTTGAAGAAAATTATAAGATAAAATTAAAAGCCAAGAACAATGCGAGATTTTTTTTTTTATATAGAGTAAAATTAAATGCAAACAAAAGAAATAAATTTCTTTTTTTTTTGTTGTTTGTTTTTTCTTTTTCACACAAATTTTAACTCTAAACAACAGTAATTTTTTTTTTTTTTTCTGTTGTATTCAATGGTGTTGTAAATCTCAATATATTTCAGACTTATTAGTCCATTTTCAAGAGAAGACAGCGGAAGAGTGTTCAAAATTGGAAAAGTAGCCGCAGAGTTTGCCACGTGATACCGCGAAATATAGAACAAAAAATGACGTTAGGATAACGTTAAAATAAATCAGTTGATGTTTGAAATACTTGTTGCGTTTGTGAATCAAGGGAGATGACTATTCAAGCAAGGTTTTTTTTTTTTTTTTTTTTTTTTTTAATTATTGTTTTTCTTATGTTTTAAACTTATATTATAAAAGCGGAGCTCAATTCCAGTCTATTGTTTAGTGTGGGAGTATTTTTTGAAATAATTAAAGATTCGAGGATACGAAGTTGACCTACGTTTCTTGAAGAAGCTCTAACAATTGTTTTCTAAAACTACCCTTCCTCAGTGACAAAATCTCATCTTCAATCCGAAAAGCCATCTGCAGCGAGGGGCTCAACATTCAACTCATCCACACTGGATCTACTTTAAGACAACAGCTCAACCGAAAACATCCATTGCATACACCTTCCCCTTGTTCACTCTCTAATTGCCCAATATCACACACAGGTTTATGCTTTAAGAACCACGTTGTTTACGACCTACAATGCGCTAAATGCAGTGCATCTTACATCGGAAGCACTACCAGATTGCTTCATCACCGCATTAAAGAGCACTTAAACACTACTGCTTCGTCGTTCTATAAACATATTCGCACTTGCATTAATTCAGAACCAGATTTTCACATCAACATTCTTGCTTCTTCAAGAAACGTAGGTCAACTTCGTATCCTCGAATCTTTAATTATTTCAAAAAATACTCCCACACTAAACAATAGACTCGAATTGAGCTCCGCTTTTATAATATAAGTTTAAAACATAAGAAAAACAATAATTTAAAAAAAAAAAAAAAAAAAAAAACCTTGCTTGAATAGTCATCTCCCTTGATTCACAAACGCAACAAGTATTTCAAACATCAACTGATTTATTTTAACGTTCTCCTAACGTCATTTTTTGTTCTATATTTTGCGGTATCACGTGGCAAACTCTGCGGCTACTTTTCCAATTTTGAACACTCTTCCGCTGTCTTCTCTTGAAAATGGACTAATAAGTCTGAAATATATTGAGATTTACAACACCATTGAATACAACAGAAAAAAAAAAAAAATTACTGTTGTTTAGAGTTAAAATTTGTGTGAAAAAGAAAAAACAAACAACAAAAAAAAAAAGAAATTTATTTCTTTTGTTTGCATTTAATTTTACTCTATATAAAAAAAAAAATCTCGCATTGTTCTTGGCTTTTAATTTTATATATATATATATATATATATATATATATATATATATATAGAATATATTGGACCCAATATATAATGATTTAAGTTAAAAAAAAAAAATAATAAAAAAAAATGACTCATGCAGATTAATGCAATTCCACAAGCCATATATAAAAAAGTTGTATTTTCTTTTTAAATAAATAGAAAAAAAGGGTTTTTAATATGAATATCAATACACAAAAAAATAAATGATAGGTTGGTTGTTTTTGTTTTACGGCATATCAACCCTTTTCAGGTTATTTAATGCCGAATCGAAACATTTTGAAGAAAAATTTTTTAATAGAATATATTTGTTGTTTTCAAGTCGATTTCTATTTAACCCATAGTTGGGACCCTAACAGGTACTATCACTCCAGGTCAGAGCGGACCTGGGAGCAATGGCAATTAAAGGGTGGCTCCACACTCCCCAAAGCCCGCAAGCTGGGGCCTCACCACTGGATATAGTTTAAGGTCATATCCAGGACCTAAATGATAGGAGTAAGATATAACTAGCAAAGAGACCTCACGTTGCCCAGGATTGAATGAAGATCAACAAATGTTTTGAGACTTCCTATACTTTTATTGTTGTCGAAATTGGACCCAATATATAATAATGATTTAAAAAGTCTAAAAAAATAAATGACTAATGTGCCACCGCTAAGAATCAAAACCAAAACGTTCAGCTTACGATTTACTTTTTCCTTTGACATTAATGCCTGAGCTTTGAAGACATATTTGCTGCAAGGCTAAAAATTTAAACATAAACCAATAGCTATTACGTTACGCATGCATATTTGTAATGCTGTCGTTCAACCTTCACCTGGAAAATTCCTTTTTTTTTTTCTTTTTTTTTTTTTAAATTTTCACTTTTGCACCGATTTTCCTTGGCTAAAACCCAAATATTAAGTTTTGCATGGATTTGAATACACTATATTATAAGTTTCATATCTGTAGACCAAAAATCACAGAGGAGTTTCGTAGGCAAATTTTTTTAAACAAATATATATACGCATACATAGATATATATATGTACATGGAAAGAGATTTGTGTTTACTATAACTTTTTTACGCAAATATTATGCAGGTATAAATCATGTAGAATATCCACATGAATATAATTAGACATAACGGTAAACTAAAGATGATCATCCCATAAGACAATGGAAAAACTAACAGTGAATTAATTAAAATGAATGTTTAAAAGAATATATAAATTAGCTGGATCTTATGCAGATTCATGCAATTCCACAAGCCATATATAACAAAGTTGTATTTTCTTTTTAAATAAATAGAAAAAAAAGGGTTTTTAATATGAATATCAATGCACAAAAAAAAAAAAAAAAAATGATAGGAGAAAGATATAACTAGCAAGGAGACCTCACGTTGCCCAGGATTGAATGAAGATCAACAAATGTTTTCAGATTCCAATACTTTCATTGTTGTCAAAATTGGCCATTTTTCAATCAAATCAATTGATTGCATGCAGGACCTACCACGTTGTTCTCTCCTTGCAGTGACATGGGGCATAATGTATTATAGTCTACATTGCACTGTAGCGAATCTACTGTTGATTTTATAAAATTATTTTTATAAAATAGCTTGAATTAAAGTTTACAAAAATCAAGTATCATGATTCAATTGTGCTAAACATTCATTTTGAACACACCCTTGTTTTCTATATATATAAAAGCGAAAATGTGTGTGTGTGTATGTTCACTTTTTGTATATGTCTGCAAAAGGCTTTTTTCTGCTCGGCTCGCTCCTTCTTAAAACTTTATATCGTGTCTAAATCATAATAACTACGACTTAAAAACAGGGGTCGTGTGTGTATTTAATTTGCCCAACTTTTACTAGCCCGCCGTGGCTTCAAAAAGCGAATGATCTGGCTTGCAGCGCAAAACTAGGTCAGACACAACGCCACTTCCTCGCACCTGTTTATTTTGCTTTATAACCCTTCACTTAATGCACTTATCAGTTCCTCTCCCCTTGTGGCAGAGACGGTTAGGTGTCTGGCTTTTTTTCTCTTTCGTTTCCATCTTTGCGTCAAGGCTTCAGGGTTAAATCCTACCTTTCTACTAAAACTTTTTTTTTTCTTTTACCCGGCCAATGTTTTTTTTTTAACACACACCTCCAAATATCCGGGCAATGCCCGGTCCCTCCCACTAATCTATTATATAAATCTGTATATATGTATGTATGTATGTCCGTCTAAAACTTTCGACAGAGGCGACGGATTTTCACAAGATCAGTATCATTTTGAAGCGCGACCCTTCAAACGACAAATATCGAAAAATTGGCTAAAAATATTAATTCCTTCACCTTCAACTGGGCACTTTTCTACAAGGACGGGTCAATTTTTTTGCTGACATTTTTGCAAGTCATTCAAACCCAACGACGTTGCAGAAACGACGTTGCAGAAAAAACGTTATTTCGACCACCTGTGACGTCAAAATCGCAATGGACACATCGATAAAACAGTTTTTTTTTTCCTCTGGTGTGTTACGGGTTCAAGCCTGCTTATTACTTCTAATTTTTTTTTTTTTTGCGTAACCAACACCCTTACACACACCTCCACTTTCTTTTCCGACTTCGGGTAACGGGTTTGAGCCTGCCTGCCTACTACAACTTTTTTTTTTTTTGCTCAACACACACCTACAAACACTCGGGCAACATCGTGCACCCAGGCTAGTTTCAAAGAACTTATTGTTGATTTTGAATGCTGGGTCTTTTTGCTCGTGTGGTTCTCTACAATGCAATGTAGATTACAACGTATTATGAGATAAGTCACTGTGGGGAGACATGAGAATCTTCCTCCTAGTGCACCACAATGGGTTCCCAACTAGAGCAGGCAATCAATCGATTTGATTGAAAAATGGGTGATTTCACCGATTTCAATAAGAAGGGCGCATTCTACATGATAGCCGGCAGTTGGCATGCAGGGGCCTCTTTTGTATATGTTCGCCAAAAAAAGTTATATCTAATATATAATTACACGTAATAGTTAAATAAAGATGATCATCGTATAAGAGGAAAAAAAAAACTAATAGGGAATTAATTAAAAACGATAAAAAATATGCACATTAGCTAGATCTTTTGTAGATGAATGCAATTCCACGACTCATAAATAACAAAGTTGTATTTTCTTTTTAAATAAATAGAAAAAAGGGGTGTTGATAAGACTATCAATACACACAAAAAAATATAGATTTATTTTTGGGTAAAGTTCCCCCGGGTTTTCCTTTCACTTCAGTAAATAATGGTCTTTTGTTATATATATGGCGTACTATTATCCTTATATATATGATGTTTATGTTTATATATATATATATATATATATATATATATATATATATATATATATATATATATATATATATAAGTGATAGTGTCTGTGCGTCTGTGTGCATTTCCCTACGCTAAAACTCTGTCAATTTTAAGCCTACAGATTCGAAATTTGATATACAGGGTACTGAGATTTGGGAAAATCGATGTGATAGGTTTTCGACAGAAATCTGGCGATTAAGTGGTCAATATTCAACAATTTGACCTTTGAGAACTCTACCAAACTCCTCCTACAATTTAGGGTCTAAACACGTGATATTTTATATATAGATTCCTTGGACATGGATCTAACTTATTAACTTTACTTGATCCCTAAACAATAAATGTTAAGAGGTCATAATAGGGGTCAAAGTTTTAAAAAATTGACCGTTTTTTTTTTTTTCCTCAGCATACACTTCAAAACACCTGGGCAACGCCGGGCACCGATTGCTAGTATATATATATATATATATAGATATATATCCATCCCAGCAAAGGTACAATTAATCCATGCCCCTTTTACAAAGATTATAAACAAGATATAATAATACTAAACCTTATGTCGAGAATCCTTAGGCTTCAACCACTGTCCCATCGACGAAATGCTGAATCCTCTGCCTGTTTTACAATTATTTTAATGGGAGGTGCTCCAACGAACTACACATCCTTGAACCTCCTCAATGTAAATACTCTCGACAAACCAGACAAGCAGCAAAATCTCATCCCTCCATAGACTTGAGTCCCTAGGGGGACATAAGCCAGGAGGAGTTTTTTTTTTTGGAATGAGGGTGCTGGTCCCACAACCAACCTTTCTAGACGGTACATACAGCGTCTATTCTTCCCAAATGGTCACCCATCTGGTACTGGCCAGGTTCAATGTTGATTAACTTTGGTGAGCTGGCAAGAACTGGTTTGTCTACATGATTGTGCTGTACATAAAAAAAATAAATACCCTCGACAAACCAGACCAGCAGCAAAATCCCACCCCTATGCAGTAGAAATTCTCAGATATAAGAAATCCTTCTACTCTAATAGTTTCTTTCCTAGAACTGCTAGACTTTGGAATTCCCTTCCGGGTTCCTGCTTCCCTGACATGCATAAGTTCAAGTGTAATGTAAACAGACATCTTGCTGCTCAACTCCCTACATAGTATCACTGTAACTTATGTCCCTGATAGTAGCCCCTTACATCAAAGTGGCAATGTGCCTTGTTTGGGGTGAAAATCCAATAAAAAAATTTTTTTGTCCTTTTCCTGATTAGAAAAAAAATATAAAACGTTTTTGGATGTCGAAGTGTTCATGAAATCATCCATCCAGAAATAATCTTTTTAAACACTATGCCCCCCCCCCTCGCTAAACTTTCACAAGAAACGCTCGTCTAGCTGAAACCACTATCAATTTCTCCCACGCTTTATCTGTGCCTAAACCGAAACGTAGATTCCATGAACAAAGCTTTTTTTTAAGAACTGCACAACTATGGAACTCTCTTCCGTTTACCTGCTTTCCAGCTGACTACAATATGACCATCTTCAAGTCCAACATAAACAAGTTCTCGATAAGCCGTTCCCCTTAAGTAATCACATTTACCAAATTTACACTTCTAACGATTACTATGATATTGTCCTTTTGACCACTGTACACTCTTTAACCCTTCTCCCCGAGTGGCCTCTGGGACTTGATAAGTGGTGATTCTTTTGTAAAAAAAAACAAAACAAAACAAAAAAAAAACAATAAAAAACATGGTTATCAGAATCAGGATTCAGAAAAAAAAAAAAAAAAAATTTTCAATTCCAAAAATGATTCAAAGTATTTTTTTTTTTTTAAAATCAATTTTCACCCTAAACAAAGCACAGTGCCACTTTGAAGTAGGGGCTACTATCGGGGACATAAGTTGCAGGGGCATCATGAAGGGAGATGAGTAGCAAGATGTTCGTTCATATTACACTTGAACTTCTGCACAGTTCTGTACAGTTGGGAAAGCAGAATCCCGGAAGGGAGTTAGTTCCAAAGGCTTTCTTACACCTAGGGATCTCTACTGTGAAGAGGTGGAACTTAACTGCTTGTTGGGTTTGTCAGGGGTAGTCACATCGAGAGGGTACAAGTGCTTGTAGTTTGTCAGAGCATTCACCATTAAAGTACTTGTAGAACAGGCAGAGGGATGCAACATTTCGTCTGTGGGACAAAGGCTGAAGCCTAGATGACAGTTCAGGACTTATCAGGTTGGTGACTCTCTTTTGAACCCTGTCCAGGAACAAGAAACAAGCAGCAGATGCACCAGCCCAAATGTGACAACAGTACTCCATACATGGGCAAATGATGGCCTTATAGAGGGACCGGATACTTTCAGGTGTAAGTAGTTTTCTAGCACCGTAGAGAGAGCCTACCTTCTTTGCAGCAGCCTTGGCAATGCTCTCAATGTATCTATTCCATTTCATGTTCCCTGGAAACGTTAAGCTGAGGAGTTTAAAGGAAGTACTTTCAGATAATGTGTTCTTGGCCACTGCTATTAGTGATGGAGAAGGTTTCTTGTAATTATTGGAGGGAAACAAGTTTAGTCTTAGCAGCATTGAATGTGACCATCCATTTTTGTCCCCATTCCACTACAGATTGGAGGTCATCCATCCTCTGATGTTTCTGCCATTTCCTTAGATATGCGTTCATTTATTTTCCCCTCGCGCCTGATATATGTTATCAGCAAATATACCCATCTCCGAAACAATTTTATCAGGGAGGTCATTTATGAATATCAGGAATAATAATGGTTCAGAGGATAGACCCCTGAGGTACTCCTGCATTTATAAACTCATTCTTTCATTGCTGATATACATGATAAATATTTACTGTTTTTAAACTAAAATTCAAATATACGCACCATAATAAAGTGATAAAAATTTTTTTTTTTTTTTACCAAGATGTTACCAATTATCAATTTTTTAGCCTAATTTTCAATTTAAAAATTATTCATAAAAATAACAGAAAAAAATTAAACTCATTTTTCCATAGATGGTAATGATAAATATTGTTTTTAAACTAAAATTCAGATATACATATCATAATAACATGATGATGTCATTTTTTTTTTTATCAGGAAGTTTACAACTTATCAAGGTGTGAAGGCCACTTGAGGATAATGAACGTAAGGTGGTAGTGTTGTAATAATTAATGATGTAGATTGGATAGAATTTGGATTATCCAAGGGGACAGCTCAACAAGAGCCTATTTAAATTGGATTTGAAGGCTACCATGTTGTAATCAGCCAGGAAGCAGGCCAGTGGAACAGTGTTCCACAAACAGACAGATCTGGGAAAGAAACTTTATTATTTTTAGATTTTTAATTAACAATTCTAAGTTAAACATTTTTGCCGCTTTTGTATATAGATGGATTTAGGTCATACGCTCCAATTTGGAAAGCTTTGAAAATTTTGGTTTCGATTCTAGCTAATGGCAGCTAGGTCATATTTTTTAACTTTTGGAATCATTGGGTAGAATATAATAATCTGTAGAAAATTAACTCTATAATAATAAACACGAAATCTGCATGAATGAAAATATAATATTTCAGCATGTTTTATGACCGGTCAACGCCAGCCAGCCTGCTAGTAACAAATGAAACACTCGTCTAGCTGAAACCACTATCAATAATTCCCCCCACTCTTTATCTGTGCCTGAACCTAAACGTAGATTCCATGAACAAAGCTTCTTTCTTAGAACTGCACGCCTGTGGAATTGTCTTCCGTTTTCCTGCTTTCCGGCTGACTACAATATGGTTGTGTTCAAGTCTAAAGTAAATAAGTTCTTGATGAGCCGTTCCATATAAGTTATCAAATTTACCAAATTTTCATTATTAATGATTACTATATTTTCCAATTTCTACTGTACACTCTTTAACCCTTATCCTTGAGTGGCCTCTGGGCCTTGATAATGTGGTGATGCCTATGTAAAAAAAAAAAAAAAAAAAAATATTTCATAATCTAAAAAGTACCGGTTTTTTTTATATTTAATAACACTAACTGCCAGTCACAGTTGTCTAACTTTCAGATACTCTAAACTAGCCATTCTCAGATTTTCCTTCACCATCGACCCTTCGGTTTTATGCATATCTCCCTTCACGAAACAAAAAAAAAATCATCATAAAATGACAGAAAAACGAGGTCAAATAGAACCTTTTATTGTTTAGGACTTAAGTTTTGTTTCTAAATAAAATAAAAAAAAAAATATGAAGTTCATTTTCATTACATTTCTTAGACATGACACAATCTTAAAAAGAAATACTTACTTTTAAATTATCAAGTATTTCAATTATTTCCTCCTGGATATATAATTTTTTACTTCCAGGGGGTAAATTTACCCAGGTTTGAGAACCTCTGCTCTAAACCAGGGTTTCTCAAACTTCAGGACACTCCGGAGCCGCTGAGCAGGGCAAAGGTTTTTCATGGAGCACTAACAAGATAATTTCTAAAATAAATATGAAAAACCTTAATTTCAAATTTTAACACTAATGATAATGTTTACAACCATTTTTTGTTTTTGATTAAATCAAAAATTGTTGCATTTTTTGTTAATTCATTTTTTTTTTTCTTTTTCATGAATCATCCTGAAACTCTTTACACGTGTAGTTATGTATCATATCTTTTTCCAGTAAAAAAGATAAATAATTAAATGTGTGCTATCATTTAATTTTTCCATATCAAGCATTTGGTCCTCTTTAAAAAAGGGCTTCCGGAGCTCCTTAGCCTCATACATGGAATCCCAGGGCTCCATGGAACCCAATTTAAGAAACCTTGCTCTAAACAGTCAATCAGCAAAGGGGAAATAACTCAATCAGCAAAGGGGAAATAACTCAATTAACAACTAATGTAATTTTTTTTTCTCTCTTGTTCACCCCAAACAAAGCATATTGCCACTTAGATGTAAAGGGCGACATTTTGGGACCATGTTTACAGGAGATTAATGTAAGGAGATGAGTGAGATGTTGGTTTACATAACATTTAAACTTCTGTATGTCAGTACAGTCAGGGTTTGGTTGGTTGGTTGTTTTTGTTTACCGGCATATCAACCCTTTTCGGATTATTTAATGCCGAATCCAGTTATTTTGAAGAAAAATCTTTTAATAGAATATATTTGTTGTTTTCAAGTTGATTTCTATTCAACCCATAGTTGGGACCCTAACAGGTACTACTACTCCGGGTCAGAGTGGACCTGGCAGCAATGGTAATTAAAGGATGGCTCCACACTCCCCAAAGCCCGCAAGCTGGGGCCCTCACCACTAGATATAGTTTAAGGTCATATCCAGGACCAGTAGAGTCAGGGAAACAGAAAGGGACTTTTAAAGTTTAGCAGTCCAAGAGAAGAAGTTATTAGAGTAAAAGTCTTTACGGCATCTAGTGACCTCTATAGTTAAGGGGTGAGATTTTGCCGCTAAACAGGTTTGTCGGGAATATGTACATCGAGGGGTGACAAGTGCAAGGAGTTTATCAGCGCACATTCCAATTAAGTAGTTGTAAAACTGGCACAGAGATGATATATGCACTTAAGTGATGAAAGTCGGATTTAGTACGATACAGATATGCGAGTATTTCTTCACCTCCTCTCCAAGCGAGGTTAGACACAGGTTCAGGTGTAGCTTTGAGAAGCCACCGCATTCTGACTTACAAAGGAATGCCTGAGCAGTTTCGTCGGCACTCATCGGTAGGGTCGCCTCAGATGATTAGCAATAAACTAACCTCTTCTCAGAGAGTGGGTGGACCTCCTAGGACTGAACAGAGCCATGCCTCAGCCGGATAACATCAAAACCACCGTCGGATTTGTATCGTAATTCTATGCAGAAACATTGGGTAACATTTTTTTTTTTTTTAAAGTTATGTTCACCCCCAAACAAGGTGTATCGCCACTTGGTCATAAGGGGCTACTATTTTGGACCATGTTTAAGGAAGATGACCGAGATACCAGTTTACATTATAGTTAAACTTCTGCATGTCGGTACAGTTAGGGAAGCAGGTAATCAGGAAAGAAATTACAAAATCTAGCAGTCATAGGGAAGAAGCTATTAGTATAGAAGGCTTTCTGGCATCTAGGGACCTCTACAGTGAAGAGGTGGGAGTTTGTTGCTAAATGGATTTGTCGGGGGTATGTACATAGAGGAGGCACAAGTGTGATAAGTTCGTCAGAGCAGATGCCATTAAAATATTTTTTAAACATGCACAGAGGTGCAACATTGCGGCAATAGGACAAGAATTGGAGCTTAATTGACAATGCAGGACCTGTTAGATTGGAGACTTTTTTCGACTCTATTTAAGATGGAGAGACTAGTGGTTGATGTGTCTGTTGGTTGGTTGGTTGTTTTTGTTTTACGGCATATCAACCCTTTTCGGGTTATTTAATGCCGAATCCAAAGATTTTGAAGAAAAATTTTTTTTTATTAGAATATATTTGTTGTTTTCACGTCAGTTTCTATTCAACCCATAGTTGGGACCCTAACAGGTACTACCACTCCGGGTCAGAGTGGACCTGAGAGCAATGGTAATTAAAGGGTGGCTCCACACTCCCCAAAGTCCACAAGCTGGGGCCTCACCACTGGATATAGTTTAAGGTCATATCCAGGACCCCCATTTAGGGACTTTTACCTTCTGCAGGGGGGCAGTTGGCGTATTCTAATGCCCCACCGACAGGGCCTGATGTGTCCGTCCGAGATGAGTACATTTACTGATGATAATAGACACAAACGAGAAAAATAGATGTACACATATCTAAGGCAATGGAAGAATCGTTAGAAAACGAGAGGAATGGGGCCAACGTTTGTTATTTTATTTATCTCCTCTGCAGGATGGCTAAAACACAAGATCAAGTGTGAGTTTAATGAACGTGCTTCTGTGGAATGAACAGGATTTGAACTTGGTACACCCTGGTTTTCAGTCAGTGTCGTTAATCACAGATAACACACGGCTCTACGGACAAACTTATCTTTAGTTGACCTTTGACAACTAAATATTTTCGTTTACTAGCCAAATAGAAACGTTACTAGCCAAACGTATATGATTTTTAGAATATGACATCTTTGTTCTGTGACGAGTATATACATCATAACGATTTTTCTGTATATTTTTTAATTCTAAATATACAACAAATTTTATGTTGATACTTAAAGGTATAAACATTCTGATTTTATTTTTAGATGTTTTTGTAAACAGGCTTCGTTAAAAAAAAGAGAGTATATTGTTCTATTAAACTTTTATTGTTTAAATAATTTAACTTTGTTCATTTTATTAAAAAAAAAAATTGAAAAGATATTTTTCACTCAGTAGTGAGCTTTGGAAGATTGTCAGTGAAAGAAATGCAATCGCGAAAAGATAAGCGTTTCATTATTTCTAGTCGCCATTTTGAAAAATCACTTGCAAATGCGACTGTTTCACTCACAATGTAAAGCCCTGTAACAAGAAACTACATTTTAAAAAAAGTGCCTTTTGAAAACTTGGTTCATCCAAAAGGTCTATTGCCACTGAAGTGTTAAGGGACTACTGTGATAGAGGATAGATTTACAAGAGGCAACATGGATGAGGAGTTAGGAGCAAGATATTTTTTTTTTACATTACATTTGATTTTTCGCATGTTGGTACAGTTGAGGGGAAAACAGGAAGCAGGGTAAAAATTCCAAAAGGTAAGGCTCTAGCAATTTGGCGAAAATTAGCTTTCTCTTAAAAAAAAAAAAAAATTGGAATTTTGAGACCCCCCCCTCCTCCTCCCCCCAAAAATAAATAAAAATAAAAATGGACAACTCCTGTCCATGGGAGACTCTAGCGATCCAAATAAAAATTATCTTTTTGAATTTAATTGAAAATTTGTATTTTTTTTGAATTAAAAAAAAAAAAAAAAAATATTGTTTTACAAGTATTTTAATGGAATGTGCTCAGATGAGGTTATTGTACTTGTACCACCTTTGACACATATACCCCCCTCCCTGACAAACCTGTTTATCAAGAAAACCCCACCCTTCAACTGTAGCAGTCCCTAGATGTCGGAAAGCCTTCTACTCAAACAGCTTCTTCCCCCAAACTGCTAGACTTTGGAATTCTCTCCCTGCTTCCTTGTCTGTACTGACATGCAAAAGTTTAAATGCAAACAAACAACTCGCATATAGTCTTACGTAGTCCCAAACCCTAACCAGTTCCAAATAGTAGCCTCTTATGTTAAAGTAACAATGTCTTGTTTGGGGTAAAAAAGTGTTTCAAAAAATAAATAAAAATAAAGCAAGATTAAATGGATAGGGAATAGAGGAAAAGCAGGAAAGGAGAAGAAAAGATAAAGCGAGAAGAAAAATAAAATCCAACCAAATAGCAACAAAAAATAAGAAGGTAAGGCCCTAGCGATTTAACAAAAATCGCCTTTTCTTATAAAAATTTTTATATGTAATTTCATTAAAAAGCAGGGAGCTCGCAGCCTTTATAATAATGTTTTTAAAAATCATTATTCAGAAAGTTTTAAATCAACAGGACTTTTATTTAGAAGAACAAACTTACAAAGCTCGATCACCGACAGCGCAACGGATAAAGACACAATCAGCAGGTATGTGTTTTAAGTTCCTCTCAATAACAGGATCAGCTGTAAAAATAAATAAATAAAAATAAAAAGTTTTTAAAAATGGTAAAAAACAAATGTACATTCCTAGTAATGCCAGGGGGTACTCTTGCAGAATTTGACCTGGATCCTCAGGATTTTCCGTCAATTATGGATCAATAGTCACTGAATTAAACCGAGCAAAGTAACAGATGCACATGAATTTTAAAAAGAAACCGGAAAAAAATATATATATATTTAAATAAAAAAATAACAAAAATCTACTATAAATTTACTATATATATATCTAAATATAGATTTTTTTTTCAAGAAAAGTTGCATTTTGTATTGTCTATTTACTTTTATTATTCTTTTTTTTTTTATCAAGAAAAGATGAATTTTTTTTTTTAACTGTAAATTGTTTGGTGAAAGTACAGTTTTTTTTGTTACTAGAAAACTTCAGTTTTTTTTTTTTTTTTTTAAAGAAAATTGGCAGTAAATGTTTTTTTTGTTGTTTTTTTTAATAAACAGAAGTTGTTTTTTATAAGGAAAGATCAAAACTGTAAATTGTTAGGTGAAAGTACAGAAAGGTTTTTTTTTTTCAAGAAAATTTACAAATCATTTTTTGTAAACAAATATTCAAAAAATAAACAGAAAAAAATACTCCCATCACTTCAAAAATAATTTTAAAAATTACATGTTTTTATACAAAAAACAAAAAAAATCGATTTAGCATTTCAACATTTGAACACTGCTCAGTTTAATCCAGTGATTGCCGGTTGATCCCAAGCCATAATTGATGGAAAATCCCAAGGATCTGGGTCAAATTCTGTAAGAGTACTTGCCTGGGAGTAACTACTAACATAAAAGTTTGGAGTAATTGTCAGATTTGAGCGATTGTTAAATATCCAGGTCAGATTCAATGAAAAGCTCATTTGACAGGAGTAGATATACTTTGTTAAATATCCAGGTCAGATTCAATGAAAAGCTCATTTGACAGGAGTAGATATACTAAACATGGACAAGAACTGGTTGAGAAAAAAAAAAAAAGAAAAACGTGATTGTCAAAAATAAAATAATTGTTTATTGAAACCATCTGCAAAAGTTAACGGTAGAAGGAAGGAAATACGCCATCGCTGAATAAAAAGCTTTGGGGTTGTGGCTACCTTGATAGCAAAGTCCTAGAGTGAAAGTTTGAAGGTTTGTTGTTTGTTGTTGTGTTGGCATTCAGTGTGGGTCGGTTGAGCCGGCTCTTCCAACTCAATTCTTTGCATCATGTATAGATGCTACCCAGGCACATTGGTTTGAAGCTGTGGTCAATATCAGGTCCAGCCATTCGCGGTTAGTCAAGAACACAGGATCAGATCGGCATCTTGCTTCACCGTCGTTTCTTCCAACCCTGGAGTGGGGGTGGGTTAATGGTGGCATGGATGAAGTCATCTGGTTGCCAGCGCATGATGACCAAACCATCGGAGACGTCTTGAAAGGAGGGTCTGTTTGAAGGATGGTGTCCGGCACCGAAAACGGATGATGGCGTTTGGGACGAATTGGTACTAATGAACCCGAAAGATGTGGCATAGATATTGGTGATCAAAAACTTCCAGTCTGTGCAGGTCACAAAACCGTACCGGCCAGGTATCGCATCCTTATAGGAGAGTGGAAGTTTGAAGATTCGGACAAGGATGTAATAAATTGTTATTATAACAACAATCTGAAATTAATATTGTGAGCTGAGTGGTGATTTAAACCCTGAGAAAAAAATCACCCGGCGAATTCCTGTGCGCAAGTCTTTCTTTCTCACCAATCCGCACTCGTTTATTACCAATGACAATAAAGACATTTTTTTGTATACCAGTGTGTCATCCAAGCACACGACTTTTCTACAACCCACAGAAAGATAACTTTAATAAACAAAGGTTAATAGGGACGGTTCTAAGCTCCAATCATCATCCTGATCTTTTTAAAAAAAAATTTCACGTCTCTACTTAGCTCTCACTCCTATTTAGAGAATGACCTGCTTGTTTTTAGTTGAAAATTAATTAAAGAAAAATAAAGAAAATAAAACATATATATAAATATTAAAAATACTACTGGACAAATGGTTGACAAAACGCATGTTTAATGTCCCCACTTAGCCCCTACTTCCATTTAAAGACTGATCTGCCATTTAGGTGTAACAAAGCTTTGGTTGAAAATTAATTAAAGAGAAATAAAGAAAATAATATATATAAGTATTAAAAATACAATTACACAAATGGTTGACAAAACAAGTGCTTAATGTCCCCACTTAGCCTCCACTTCCATTTAGAGACTTACCTGTTTGTTTTCGGTGTACCCAGAAAATACTGGATGGTCTGATGCTTGGCAAAGGGGTTTGGAGGGCCTTACTAACCTGCCATATCAGCATTTTATCTAATTCTTTAATTTTTATTTTTGGGGGTGTTTTCAGATCTTCCCCATCTCGCGTCATCACTTCTGTATATATATATATATGTATTTGTAAAAAAAAATTTCATCAAAACAACTGGGGATCTTTTAAGTAGGGTTTTTTTTTTTCAAACTCATGTTCACCCCAAACAAAACCTAGCTACTTTAACATAAGATGCTAATATTCGAGATTATGTTCACAGAGTGAATGCAGTATTTTGGTGAAAGAATCTAGTTGAGAGTAACCCAAAGTTTTTTGATAGAGTACAAAACAGGCTTCGTGGCTTAGTGGGGGACGTCCTTTTCTCTGCAACCTCTCTCCCACAGAAGAGACGTTGCGAGCCTGTCTTTGTTTTATCGTTACTTCCATGGCAAATGCTCGTCTGAGCTCCAATCTCTAGTCCCCCTCTCGCCAATCTTTCACGATAAACACCTGTCTAGCTGAAACCACTGCCAAAAATTTTCCCCACTCTTTATCTGTGCCAAAACCAAAACGTAGATTCCATGAACAAAGCTTCTTTCTTAGAAGTGCACGCCTGTGGAACTCTGTTCCGTTTGCCTGTTTCCCACCTGACTACAACTTGGATGTCTTCAAGTCCAATATAAACAAATTGCTGATGAACCGCCCCCTTAAGTAAGACACTTTATCAAATCTCCAATACTAACATATTATACACGCAATAACCCTTATCACCGAGTGGCTTCCGGGCCTTGATAAGTGGTGACTACCTAGTTAAAAAAAAAAAAAAATGACACTTGAAAAAACCTATCCAATACATAATATTACCAAAATAGTTTTAAAAGATTTTAAAGTGTTTTCAATAATAATTCTTAAAAAAAATAAATAATAAATAAAAATAATTTCAATTTTTCAATGATTATTAAAAAAAAAAAAAAAAAAAAAAGAAGGATTCAAAATATGTAGTAAAAACAAAAATAAAGTACATGCACAAGGGAGATATAGGTGTGAGAAAAAAAGTGAAATAACTGATTTGCCTTGTCACCGCTTCCGGTAGCAGCCACGCAAGTACGTTAGCTAACTATAAGCCAAGACTTCCTCAAGATGACCGATTTAAAAACAAAACATAGAAGTAATTATAAATGCTGCAAACTTTGGACAGACTGTAGATAATATTATATGACATGTCTTTGTTCAAAGACATGTCACATACATGCCCCAAAATGCCATATATATATATATATATATATATAATTATTATAGTAAATAATTATGCTAGCCCCTTTAAGAAACTTGTTTCTTATTGGTGAGCACTTTCAGTTGTAATAAAGTCGGTCAACTTAGCTCATATGTGTAGATTGTTATATAATGATTAGATCATTCTGACTGACGTTAAAAGCATTTAATAAGAATAAATGTTTAAATTCAACTGTGTCTTTTGCGGTTGACGGTAGCCGAATGGTTTGGGTCCTTGCTAATGAAACCAAACATGACTTCTGTTGCCGGGGTTCGAATCTCTTGACTGACGTTAATCGTGACACCCTGCACTGATAATTCCCGAAAGGAGGAAACACTAATGTCTGTAGGTATTTAATAATTATTATAGTAAATAATAACAACACACATATATATATACTTGCAAGGAGACCCAACATTGCCCAGGGTTGAATGTTTCACCCTCCCATATTTTATTGTCATCGAAATTAGTGAAATCACTCATCTTTTAATCAGATCGCTTAATTGCCAGCTATAGTCGGGGACCCATTATGGTGCACCGTGAGGGAGTTTCACATACTTCCCTGCAGTGACAGTCCACAATAGATTGTAGTTTACATTTCACTGTAGACAACCTACTGTTGATTTTATAAAATTATTTTTTTTCTATATAATGGCTTGAATTGAAGTTTAAACTGCAGAAGTCAAGTATCATGGTTCAATTGTGCTCTAAAACAGAAACATTAATTTTGAACGTGTGTAGAAAGTATGTTAGCTGATTATAACCGCAGTACTCCATCTTATGACATATTTGGCTCTTATTTTATTTACCTCCTCTCCAGGGGAGGTTAGATGCAAGATTAGGTGTGGGTTTGCTAAACGTGTTTCTGTGGAACAAGCAGGATTTGAACTTGGCACACCCAGGTTGTCAGTCCGTGTCGTTAACCACTTGACCACCGTCACTTCTCATTGTCTTCGGTGAAAATGTGTCACGGTGCTAAACAGTTCATAATGACTAAGTAAATAACTCCAGAACAAATGACTAATTTATTTGTTAGAAATCGTAGACAATGAATTAATCTCCATTCACTATTTCCGTGAACAACTTTTAAAATAATACTAAGATGAACTTGATGGAATTTGCTTGCATTCATGCTTGTAATGACTCTCACCCGGGTTGAGTTTTGCTGCCTTCTTCCCTCCCCCTGACCTTGTATCACGTCTTCCTGTAGTAGGAGGAAGGGATGGAGGGAGGTAAATGTCAATTTAAATGCTTACGGCATGAATCATGCATTATAAAATCATTTTAGCACTACCACACAGATGAACACACATTATATCTATATCTCTGCTATTATAGAAAAGTCATATTGTGTGTGTGAGGGGGGGGGAGGCAAGTTCGTTCCCCATGGACTCGGAAATGGCTGGGTCATTTTTTTTTCTTTTTAAATTTCACATAAAGGTACTTGATGTGTCTGGGAGTATTCTTATGTAGGTTTTGTATCGGAATGCATCTGATAAGTATTGAAAATCAATAACCGAAAAATTCTGATTAAAGAGGGGAATCCGATTTTGACCAACGTTAACACTTTTATGAAACCTAACATCACAAGTGCATTTGAGAAGCTTTATCACTGCACAAGCAGAAAGGCTCAACCTAAAAAATTAATTGTAGATTCTTTAAGACAAGGGCATGTTCGAAATGAATGTTTCCGTTTCGGGCACAACTGAACCATGATATTTAACTTTTACATTTTAAACTTTAATTCCAGCCATTATTTACAGGTAATTTTATAAAATCAATAGATTCTCTACAGTGCAATATAATTCTCTACAGTGCAATATAATTCTCTACAGTGCAATATAGACTACAATGTATTGTGAACTAAGTAACTGGGGGAAGCATGTAATGCTTCCCCCAGTGCACTGCAGGGAGAAGGAGTTCCCTATCTATCAATTGGATTAAAAAATGAGTGATTCACTGATTTGGATGCTAACAAGCCGAGCATGCAGAACCCCACCCCTCCACAAGTGAAAAATTTACTTTCACCATGATTAATGTTTGTGCAAAATTTCCACAAAATTGAACGATTTTGGGGCAATTTTATCCCTATAATGCTTCCTAGGGTGTGTAACCAGAGTTATCCCGGAAAATCCGTTCTGGCAAAAATTTACTTTCACCATGACTATTGTTTGTACAAAATTCCAAAAATAATCCAAGGCATGGTTATTAAGAAAAATGCAAAGAAACGAATAGATGAACGGAAGTGAATTACTAAGTCCAATCCCTCCTTTGTCGGGAGACCAATAAAAGTATGGGAAGGTGGAACATTTATTGATCCTCATTCTAACCCGGACAACATCGGGTAACCCTACTAGTATATTATAATGTCTCAGTGTATATGTGTGTTCTTTATAGAAAGAAAGATTTGAAAATTTACATAAAATCTAAATTCTTGTGTAAAAAGGGTATACAACGTTACAAATTTACCTAAAATCTAAAAGCATATTCTTACGTAAAAGGGGAGACAATCAAAGTGTTTCTGAATCGCTAAGATTGTATTACCTCCCCTTAAAACTTCAAATATATCCTATTTTCATTAAATTTAAGTCATATGTAGAAAATTCTCTGGGGAAGACAATGGAAGTGTTCCCAAATTTCTAAATATCCTCCTAACCTACGAGAGTAGTGGCGGGTGGGGAGAGAACCTGCTAAAATTAAAAACTTAACTTTTTTTTTTTTTACAATAGAGGTACCAGTTATCAAGGCCCGAAGGCCACTTGAGGATAAGGGTTAATGGATGTAAGGTGGTGATGTAGTAATTGTTAATGGTGTGTAGATTGGATAGAATTTGGATTATCCAAGGAGACTGCTCAACAAGAGTCTATCTGCATTGGACTTGAAGGCTACCATTTTGTAATCAGGCCAGTGGAACAGTATTCCACAGGCGTGCAGTTCTAGGAAAAAAGCTTTGTTCATGGATTTTAGCCTAATTTTCATTCCAAAAATTATTCACCCCCCCCCCACACCAAAAAAAAAAAAAAAATTAAAATTTTTTTATTGCTAATAAATATTTGTTTTTAAACTAAAATTCAAATCTACACATCTTAACAAAAATAAAAAATGTAAATTTTTATTTTATTTTATTTTTTTTTTACAAGAATGTCATCATTTATCAAGGCTCAAAGGCCACTCAAGAATAAGGGTTAATAAATGTAAAGTAGTAGTGTAATAACTGTTAATCGTGTAGATTGGGTAGAATTTGATTGGGCAGGAGCTGCTAAAAACAGCCTATCCTGCCTTGACAGAGTACAAAATACACTTCGTGGCTTAGTAGAGGAGCCCTTTTCTCTTCTCTGCAACATCTATCCCACAGAAGACACATTGCGAGCCTGTCTTTGTTTTATCATTACTTCCATGGCAAATGCTCGTCTGAGCTCCAATCTCTCGCCCCCCCCCCTTGCCAATCTTTCACGATAAACACCCGTCTAGTTGAAACTACTGTCAGTAATTTTCCCCACTCTTTATTTGTGCCTAAATCAAAACAGATTCCATAAACAAAGCTTCTTTCTTAGCAGTACACGCCTGTGTAACTGTTCCGTTTGCCTGTTTCCCACCTGACTACAACTTGGATATCTTCAAATCCAGCATAAACAAATTCCTGATGAATCGCCCCCCCCCCTAAGTAAGACACTTTATGAAATCTCCACTACTAACGATTACTACATTGATTATTGTACATGCAATAATTCTTATACCCGAGTGGCTTTTGGGCCTTGATAAGTGGTGACCTCCATGTATAATAAAAAAAAAAAAAAAATTTAAGGGGACGGCTCAACAAGGACTTCTTTATATTGGTATCCAATTTCGACAAAATTTATATTGTATGTCTAAAATTCGCCAAGAAAGACAAGGGAAGTGGACCCAAATCAATGGGGCTGCTCAGGCATTTTTATAGGCCAGAGTACATTTTTATATACTAGCTTTTCAGTTCCCACCTTCCAACCTCGTGCGATATCTTTCCGTAATGGGAGGAAGTTAAATACCATTTCAAACGCTTACGGCACAAATGGTGAGTTATATAAACATTTAAAACAATCCTGCACACACAAACACAGAAAAAAAACAAAAAAAAAACGCTCGATCGCACGTACATGCACACATTTAAAAACACACAATTTTCTACTCACTTGTACCTATAACAACTATCACACTGATCATGATGAGCCCACATCCTCCCAAGCAAAAAATGCGTTATATACCTGTATTACCTCCCTTTAAGACTTCAAATATATCCTATTTTCAAGCAAAAAGTGCGTTACATACCTGAACTATCTGAGATGGTATTGGAAAATAACGGAAAACTTGGAAATAATTTATTTATCTGCTCATCTCGGTACTGCTACCTGTTGTCCTGGATTTTTCTTTGCCAGTGGATTTCAGCAATAACAGGCCAGGAGAAGTGAGATTAGAGAATTGTGCAACTCTTGCTTCTTTTTAACTCTCAAGATTGAATGGCAGTGTTTTTAAGGATGGCTGAGAAAACAGTTTCATTCATTTGACAACGTTTTGGTATATTCTGTGCCTTCTTCACAGGTTGGTTGGTTTTGTTTTATGACATATCAACACTTTTCAAGTTATTTAATGCCAAATCCAGTGATTTTGAAGAAAATTTTTTAATAGAATATGTTTTTTTTTTCAAGTCGGTTTCTATTTAACCCATAGTTGGGACCCTAACGTGTACTACCACCCTGGGTCAGAGTGGACCTGGGAGCAATGGCAATTAAAGGATGGCTCCACACTCCCCAAAGCCCGCAAGCTGAGGCCTCACCATCAGATATAGTTTAAGGTCATATCCAGGACCTCTTCACAGGTGAAACACTGCATACACACACATAAAAGAAAGCCTCGGTTCTGTCTCCAGAAACAATGGATACCCACTGTAAGGGTGGTTGCACATGTAATTCTGAAGCAAGGGTTGCGCAATTGCCAACCTTACCTCTCTCAGGTTGGCATTGTTTGAATCCAGTAGGAAAGAGAAGTCCAGATGATCTAACCCAGGGCTTCCCAACAGGGTCCGTATCTCCCACCAGGAGGACATTACGAGACTATAGGTGGGCGGTGGCCAAATTTATCAGATAAGGGGATGGGGGTGAAAGACTGAGAGCTTCTAGTAACATTACTAGGCGTTTCTCAACCCATTTTCTTTGGGATTCCCAATTCATGTGGAAATTGATTGCATCACACTTATTTTTAATTGGAAAAAATTAATTCAAGAATCACAACTTTTAATGTTGACCAAGTTTCTTAAGTGTTTCCGGAATCTAATTGATTTTTTTATTCAAATTTTTAAACTTTTCACATCTACCAAATGGATCCTGGCAACCGTGACTAAGCTGACAGACCATGATTACAATCTATTATCCTATTATGATTTCTGTACAAAGAGTGTATGTTAATTATAGCAAGGCTGTCTTGAATGACAAAGTACAGTATGATTTATTTCCAAAGTGCTGACAAAATTATCTTTTGTTTACTTTGCAAAAATATAGTTGAAATTTTATTTATATTTGGAAATTTGATGTACAACTTTTGATAATTGTGTTTTTGGTATATACAATTCTTAGAGACAAATGGGTAAAATTTAGGTTTTAAACTGTCAATATTGATAAAGAAAATTCCAATTTTTATATTCAACATTGATGCAGAATTTTTTATATATCAGTGTAGTATCTGTTCTTATGCTACTCTTCACCTTTTCTGTCCTCGGTCAGTGGAGGAGAAATCCTTCATGACTGATAACTTTATTTTTGTTTCTATCCAGAGTGTCTCTTTTGGGGGAGCTGGATTTTTCCTACATTATAAACTTGTGTCTAACTCTGCTCTCGTGGGGAGACAAGTAAATAGGAATAATAAGTTAAATAAATTATGTACAACCACTACTACAAACATTATTATGTAAGGATGCATGTAGAGAGGGGGGGGCGGAGTGTTCGAGGAGGGGGGCGAAAAAAAAAAGTGTCAACGTGATTACAAACATATTATTTAAAAACAAGTTGAGCATGCAGGGTCCTCGTCCACGATTGAAAAATTTACTTTCACCATGACTGATGTTTGTTCAAAATTTTTTTAAAAATCCAAAGTGTGGTTATTGAGAAAAATATGAACAAATGAATGGATGAACGATTTGGGGGCAATTTTACCCCTATAATGCCCCCTGGGGATGGGGGGGGGGGCAACCAGAGCTATCCAAGAAAATACGTTCTGGCAAAAATTTACTGACACCATGACTAATGTTTGTGCAAAATTTCCCAAAAAATCCAAGGTGTGATTATTGAGAAAAGTGCAAACAAACGAACGGAAGTAAATTACTAGGTCCAATCCTTCCTTTGTCGGGTGACCAACTATGCATTACATAGCAACTGTCATCTTCCTGATGATTCTGTATGGTAGAATAGAGTTCCTTCTGGATAAGGGTAATCATACTTATTTGTGCAACTAGTCTAAAAGAAGGAAAACGTCTATCCCTGTACTGTCCGCCCCCCCTCCCTATTGTCAGTGGAACAAATTGGATTCAGTTGTTCCTATTTACTTGCCTCCCCACGAGGGTAGAGTTAGACACAAGGTCAGTTTTTAACGTCAGGAAGATCCAGCTCCCCAAAAACGAGCACTCTGAATGGGAACAAAAATTTTTAAAAAATCTCAGTCGTGAAGGATATCTCCTCCACTGACGACAGAAAAGGTGCAGTGAAGCATCAGAACAGATACTACACTGTGATCTTGTATATTTATAATTTTGTATTCTTATTTTAAATTGTACTTTTTCAAGGCTATTGTGCCTTGAAAAAGTACAATTTAAAGTAATACAAAAATTTGTGATTTACAATAGCAACAAACTTAGGCACGAAATCCTAATAAGAACGGGGGGGGGGGGTTCTATTGTCATTACTCTTGGTCGCACCTTTCACCACATTCACACCGTGGAGATAACCCTACTTAATGAATCCCCCCAAAATATAATAAATATGTGTATGTATGTGTGCATGTATAATCATTTTTTTTTATCTCTACAATTATATAAATAAAACTTTGTGTGTTTGTGTGTGTGAGAGAGAGAGAGTTCCTTGTAGACTCCGAAATGGCTGAACAGATTTTCTTTAAAATTTACAGAAAATTAGTGTATACATCTGAGAGTGATCTTAGTTAAGTTTTGTCTCAGAATACCCCCGATAATTACAGATAATCAATGCCATTATCTATATATATATATATATTATATATATGCACACACACACACACACACACAATTATAGAAATGCAACTGTGTCCGTGTGTGTGAGTTTGTTCCTTATAGACTCCGAAACAGCTGAACAGATTTTCTTTAAAATTTACAGAACTTTAGTGTATACATCTGGGAGTGATCTTAGTTAAGTTTTGTCTCAGAATACCCCCGATAATTATCGATAATCAATAATCGAAACCATTATTTTCATTTATCGATCATCGGTAAAGGCATTTTTTTCATGTTGTCGCTTAGCAACAAATGATAGAACAACGAGCCGTGAAAATTCTACTGTGGGTAAGTTGATAGCATGGTTTTTTTTTTTGCATGACATGGTCTGTAGGTTCAAACTCTGCACATACATAAATTTCTTAATTTTTTTTTTTTGCATTAACTCCAAAGAATTTTATAAGATTTGAAAATTTACGTGTTTTTTAGCAGTGCAAAAGTAAACTATGTTTCTGTTTTTGAACGTCCATTGAACAAGCAACTGACGCTGAAGAAATTGCAAAACAGTCTACACACATATTTAGTGAAAATGTGATTCGGAGGTTTCTTATATGTCGGTTTAACAAAACATAGCCCCCCCCCCAACAACCAAGCACAAGTAGTATGCCCAGCAGCATAAAATAAGGAATTTTTCGACACAATTAACTAATTGTAAAACTATACAGTGACAACCACATAAATTCTTACAACAAATAAATAGTCGATGTTGATCCTGTGGTTTCTTTTGCATACAGTTCAAGAAATCATGGCCTCCAAAACCTCTGTTGACTATGTAGAAAAATAAAATTCTGGATTACAAAAGATTACTTGTTTTAATGGTATCACTTCCATCTTTATAGCTCTTCAACTTTTGGAGCTAACAAAAAAAAAAAAAAATAGGAGGCTTCACCTTTGGAACAGAGCTTCACATATATGAACTCATTCAAATAACAAATCTTAGAGACGGAAAAAAAACATTAAAAACAATGAGGTCAATATTCTTGGTCACATTCAAAAGTCGTTACTGATAAAACACTAGAATGAAAAAACAATAGAAAGTATTATTGTAGATTAATCCCCACCCACCCCTCAAAAAGGCCAGATTCTACTGTTTTTGTTGTTTAGGTGATTACGTGTGAATACCTTGAAAAATTTGGCACAAAAGTTTTCTTAGAATTTTCGGTAAATTTATACAAACACCGTGACAGCGAATTAACCCTAACCCTAAACCCTAACCCCTAACCCTAACCCTGTCACGGTGTTTGTATAATAATACCGAATTTTCTAGGTATCAATTTTGCCTATAAATTTAACGTAAATTGATTCAGTGAATCAATAATACACAATTTCCAGGACATTCTAGCGTTTTAAGGCAGTTATCCCCCCCTTTTTTTCTTTTTCTTTAAATCAGGGAGTTGGTTAGTTTTCTCTGTTTTATTTAAATTTATTTATTTTTTTAAGGTGATTGATTTTACGACTTTGCCTGTCGGACTTGGTTCTTGGTAAAATATTTTTAACAGCGGATCATTTTACGATTATGTATGAAATTGTTTTATTTACTCCAAATTCTAAAGTAATTATTTTTGGGGTTGTTCACACGTAAGCATATAGAAAAATAGAATCGTATCTAGAGGAGGGGGAGAATAGAATGGGTCAGCAGACGTATTAATCTACAAGTTTACCATAAAAAAAATGTTTAACGAGTAAACATTTGGCCATTAACACTGCCGCTCCCTCTCCACTTGCATCCTATTTGGTGTTTTTGGCTAAATCGGACAGAAATTAAAATCCGGATTTTTAAAAGAAAAAAATGTTTATAATCAGTTTTGTCAAAAAAAAAAAAAAAAAAAAAAAAAAAAAGAAGTCCACTGATGCCAGCCCATGCCTACGAATTCGGAATAGGGACATGTGAGCGAGAAAAAAAGAGACTATAAACAGGAGACAATAAGTTCATGAGTACCAACAAAAGATACCGTAAAAATTGAAGGTCATCCACCACTTATAGTACGGCGACGGCGCTATTTTTAAAACCACTTTTAAGTTAAATTCAAGTTTTACGATATCTTTCATTTAAAATTTGTTAGGTGAAAGTACAGAATAGTTACAAAACATTCTCCCCTCCCCATGTTAAGAATGGCTTTCGAAATAATTTTATAATTTCAGCATGATACAATAAGTGCATACTAAATTGGATCTAATTTGAAAAAATTCGATTTAAAAAAAGGGTACTCATGCAGAGAGTGATCCGTGCTGAAATAATAACATTATTTAAAATGCCATTCTTAAAATGAGGGGAGGATGTTTTATTCTGTACTTTAACCTTACAATTGAATAAAAAAAACATATCATAAAACTTTAATTAAACGTGGAAATACGATTTAAAAAATAGCACGGACCACTCTTTGCATTAGCACCAAAAAAAGATAGAACAGTGAGTATTCTGCGATTTTTTTTAAGCTTAAAAAGAAAGCAAGATCAAAGTACCGGTTACACAGTCGGGGCACCAACTTTTGCCACCGGGTCCAGCACTTCCAGTGAATAAAGCAAACACGGTTTTATCAGCATGTTCGGCAGCAGCTTTCTGAAATTCGTCGTAGCCTTCGACATTCACATGCTTCGCCATCTTGTCAGATTAACCGGTGAATAAACTCTTGCAGTTTTGTCAGACAATAATAAATGTTTGAAGCCAAATTTTTCAAAGGAAAAGGCCAAAAAAAGCCAAATTGAAACTGAAGCCAGACTTTTAGAAACAAAAAAGCCAAAAAATAGGCCAAATGGAAAATTTTCTGTATTAATCTATATCTATTTTCTATGTAACTATATACGACGTAATCATCGTTGACGCACCGGTTCCCGTTAGATCGTCGAAGTTAAGCAACGTTTAACTTGGTCAGTACTAAAATGGGTGACCATTTAGGATTTCCAGTTGCTGTATGTGGTCTCTGCTTATCTTAGGATTTTTTCTAGTCGTCATGAACTTCTTGCCACTGTATTCAAGCTGTGTCCATTTAGAAGAGGTGTGGTTGGAGATTGTGCAACCCGGCCCATTTGCAATTTACGGAAACTAAAATATGAAGAAGAAAATGGGACATAAATCGTGTTACACCCGTAACAAGAATGCCAGTTGATTGGATAGTGAAATTGGCGTCATTTTATAGGAGGAAAATGTTGTGCATTTCTCTCCTAATAATTACTTAAATAAACACAAGGTCAAATGACATTATTTTTAACAAAACAATAATGAAGGGTTTATTTAGAAAAGGCGAGATTGTATCTCAGGCTAATGAGAAAGAAAGAAAGTGTAAATGTCTGTTTGAAGGTGTCGTCTGCCATCAGACTGCAGTCGTCAACAAGTAGCAGTGGGAGGAGTGAGTGAGAGAGGTCTGTATAGTTCACTTGCTGGCGTCGCTCTGGCGATCGCAGCTGAGAACTGCGCAAGCCTTTTCTAGTCTCACACAAAAACACGCGTTCACATTTCAAGCCATATTACTTGTCATATACATACGCGCACACAAACATACGCGCGCACGTCCACACACGTACATATATTCACGTTCGCGTATATACACTCACATTCACGTGTATACGCACACACGCTAACGTACACACATGTACTCGCATACGTGCACATGTACGCACACAAGGACAACGTCACTTCCCCTTTCAAAGGAAATCCACATACGCGCAAAAGACCACCGGAAGCAACTGTAAAAGGAAGAGACAAGCTTTTTCGACTTAGCTCTCGAGTTAGCTTTCGGGGCGCCCGCGCGCATCACGTCCCCTGCTACTATGTAGGGGGCACGAGCTAACAGACAGTATGTACACTTTATACATTTTCTATCTCCATGGCCGGGATTGACTTTTTCTCATTCTCTCTCTCTATACTACAATACACTTTCTTCCTCACCAGCTAACAGCGAGAGACGCGCACCAAACTGGATTGACTTTTTCTCATTTTCTCTCTCTCTCTATACTACAATAGACTTTCCTCCTCACCAGTAAACAGTGAGAGACGAACGCGGACATGAACACGTGTTGTACCCTTTTCTTTCACTTGTTTCTTCACGAAATAAATTCCAGTTCGTTTACTTCAAATAAATGCGTTGTTCGTTCCTTCCTCAAAGCAGTTCATTTTTCCTTTCCCAATTCAAATCATTTCCCATGTTTTGTACGACTGGGGGAATATGTATAATATATCCACCAGTCCACTACAGAACCCAAAGGGCTAAAAATAGTCTTTAAGGGGACAGCTCAAATCAATGCGCCCTGCCAACTGATTGGTCAGTGTGGCCGAATCGCATTGATCCGCTTATAGTAAATAGTTTGTTAACTGCTACATCACCCTCTGCTTAGGCGAAAAGCTGATGAAGAAAAATAAAAAGGTAGCAGTCTTTAGAAAAATACAGAACACAGGGCAACATAATGTTTGGAAGTTTATGTTGCTGAAGAAAGAATATATAAAGGGGTAATGAGAATAGAAAGTTCCAGCTAAAATTTATTTTTTTAAAATAAACCGAATTTACAGGGGTTTAAATATACAAAGTTTTGCATAATTTTGTGGGCCAATGTACACGGCGGCCACTACGTGTAGTCGTGACATAGTTGTCATTTTCAGTATTCACTTCAGGTGTTTGATGTGTGAATGTAGGTGGGATATGTGTGTCTTGTGTTTCTGAGTCAAGAAAAGCTCTCTTCACTCTGTCAGCAGATACTGTTTCTTTTTTGCCCCTAATATCCAGGGTGAAAAGTTTAGAAGTGCGTGATAACACGCAATAAGGACCAGTATAAGGCGGTGTTAGAGGGGCTTTCACACAGTCTTTTCTAAGAAACACATGTGCCCATGAAGAAATGTCTTTGGGGACCGAAGATTTTATGGTCTGCTCCCTAGGTTTCATGGATGGGAGCTTACTAAAGTAAGCTTGCAGTCTGTTTTATAAACAGAGCTGGATCTGACAATCCTAGTTCTATCGGGATCAGCATCTGACCTGGCAGCGATAGAGGTACTCCATAGACAAGTTGGGCTGGAGAGTATCCCAGGTTCTCTTTGATAGCTGCATGACAGCCAAGAAGGGCAATAGGTATGTATTCGCTCCATCGTTGTTGGTCAGGGTAAGCGCGTAAGGCAGCTTTCAATTGTCGATGGAAGTGTTCTATCATCCCGGATGGATATGGTTGTGCACCTTTGACTTCTGACAGGAAATGCAGGAACGTGTTCAGGCAGTGATATCACGCCTCATATTAGGCCAGAAAAATGTAGCTGTAATCAGCTTCACTGTGGCTTTGCGTCCTGGGTGTGCCAGATTGTGTAGTGTGTCAAAGACAGCTCTACGATGAGTCATGGGAACAAACGGTCTAGGTGAATCTGTTGAAGTGTCACATATGATCTGCGTGTCCAAAGTAGGCACGGGCAGATACGCGAATTTGCAAGTTGCGAATTCAGGTGACGACAGATCCAACATGTCCAGAAAATGAAATATTGAAATTGACAATATTAGAAAACAGATTGTTTTTAATTAAATATATTTTTTTTAAATACAGGAATTAAAAAAAAAATGATTTTTAGCAGTTTAGATTTTTTTTTATTGAATCACTTCCGCGTAATTTTATAAATAAAATGACAAACTGTTATGTGAAGATAGGTAACCAACCCGGAACGTTCTACAGAAGGAACTGAGTCATCGCATTTCACTGGACCCTTGAAAAAACAGAGACTTCCCCTTGAACGTTAATGCACTGTATTTGTCTCTATGTAAAGGCGTAAATAAACCTCTCTTTCAGTATTCAAGCCACAGTGTATATTTATTTCTTTCTTTCCTGGAATGCTTTATCTTTGATTGCCCAAATAATAGGCCACCTTAGGACATATCACAAACAAATAAAGATAATTAGAATTGATAATAATGAAACGGTGTTGAAATTGACAATAGTAGAAAACAGATTGTTTTTACGAAAAAATAAAAGATAATTAGAAATATTGGTACTTGTACAGTTTAATCAAGACATTAAAAAATGAAAATATCGAAAAAGAAGTTTAAATTTTATGTATCCGCTATGACATGAAGTTCTCTGAAAAAAAATTTCACTTAATTTCATCAAGTAGTTTTTTTTTTACAGCGAAAAAACAATTTATTATGATACCGAGCAAAATGTTTGATTTTTAGGAAGAAAAGCTAGTATTAAAGATGGGAAGGGGTGTCAGAGCTTTAACTGGAGTTATCTCCCTTTGGCATTTCTAAAATTCAAACAAAATTTTTTTAAAATCCAAGATGGCTGTCTTCAACGCGCTCTCATAAAAACATGTTTTTCCGCTATAAAAAAAAAACTACTTGATGAAATTAAGTGAAATTTTTTTTTGGAGAACTTCGTTCTATAACAGATACATACAATTTAAACTTTTTTCGATATTTTCATTTTTTAATCTCTTGACTAAACTGTACAAGTACCGAAATATTAATCGAATGATATTGAAACTGACAATAGTAAACAGTTGATTTTTTTTTTTTTTTTTGATAAATTCCATTTCCAATTTTTGTTTAAATTTTAAAATAAACTAAAATGTTTCACTTTTTATAACCAATCGAATTGTGCTACTTAAATATGACTTTAACTTTTAAAAAATTCTTTTACAATAATTATTTTTATATATACTTCAATATCGTTTCATTATTACCATTTCTAATCATCTTTATTTGTTTGTCATTTAATTTATAAAATTATGCAGAAGTAATTCAATAAAAAAGATCTAAACTGCTAAAAATCATTATTTTTTTTTAAATTATTTTTTTTTCTTATGTCCGATTTTTTTCTCCATATTTTAGTTTCCTTAAACTACAAGAGGGTCTTGTATATATACCTATGTAAAGTTGATTTTTTTTTTCTCGCTCAGACATTGATATTAAAAGCATACATTTTCTATTTAAAAAATTTGTAGCAGTTAACAAACTATTTACTGTAAGCGGATCAATGCCCGGTGCCAAAGTGATTCGGCCGCACTGACCAATCGGTTGGCAGGGCGCATTGATTTCAGCTGTCCCCTTAAGAACTATTTTTAGCCCTTTGGGTTCTCAGCTGTGATCGACAGAGGGACACCAACAAGCCACCTATACAGACCTCTCTCACTCACTCCTCCCACTGCTACTTGTTGACGACAGCAGTCTGATGGCAGACGACACCTTAAAACAGACATTTACACTTTCTTTCTTTCTCTCCAGTCTGAGATACAATCTCGTCTTTTCTAAATAAACCCTTTGTTGTTGTTTTGTTAAAAGAAATGTCGTTTGGCCTTGTGTTAATTTAAGCAATAATTCATCCCATAAATTTATTTATCAAAAATATTTGACAATTTAATTACATAAATTTTTTCTCAACTGGGAGTCGTCGTCCACTTGGTCGAATCTCTAAAATAGTTGCATTTACCAAAATACCACATTCTCTCTATGGACCTAAATTGTCTAAAATATCCCCGGATGATGTGATGGTATTTATAAAACGTTTTCCATTTTTTTTTTTTATTACAAGATGGCAAAGATGAAAGGTGATATATCCGATATGTGAGGTGATGATGGAGGGGGGGGGGGAGATAATGGAAGCCTTAAAAATACCCCCAAATAAAGAAAAATAACAATAAGAAAAATAAAGAAACTAAATAAAATGCAAGAAAAAAGGCTTGCTTTTTTTCTGTTGTTTTTGGCCTTCGGGCCCCCATTCCTTACCCACAAAATTTTCTTTTCTCCATTCACCCCCATCTAGAGGCCACCCCCACTTAGACACTGACCCGCAAAAGCCAGATTCCTTTTACAAACCTAGTGGAACGGGCAGTCTATCAACTAGACGGGGTTGGGAGGGTCCTACTAATCGCCCCCCCCCGCCCTCGACACAAATGAATTATTGTACCATTTTTATTGTTATCTTTTTTTGTTTTTACACGTCAATAAAAAATGTTTTAAAAATTGGGAGTTAAGTAGGATGTCCCCCAGTATGAAAGGGTGAATGCGGTATTATGGTGAAAGATACTAGCTGGGAGAAACTTTTTGATTTTGTTTAGTTCTGGAGTGACAAGGATGACCAACGACACCCACAATCCCCCCTTTTGAGTTGGCCATATGCCTAAGTTTTTTGTTTATTGTTGATTTTCAATGTATTTTTAACATGAATAAAGGATTTAATATCTCAAAGTGTAGTATCTGTTCTTCAGATGCTTTATTACATTTTTTTGGTCTCGGAGAAATCCTTCATGACTGAGACAATTTTTTTTATTTTTGTTACTAACCAGAGCGCCCCTTTTTGGGGAGCTTGTTTCCCCTCACATTAAAAACCGACCTCATGTCTAACTCTGCCCTCGTGGGGAGGCAAGTATACAGTAAAACAAAAAAAAAAATGCTAATCATATTGTGTTAGTGTGGACCCTCTCTTCCTCTCTAATCTCTGAAATGCATCCTGTTTTCAAGCTCTCACCGAAAAGGAAGTCATTTTCCTAAGTAGGAGTCGACGATATTTATGGACAAAAGAATAAGGTAGGGGTTGTAGGGATGTTCGGTGACCTCCTAGATGTGTACCATTTGGATAGGTTGAGGTCAAAAATAAATTCATAGGGAGTGGGGTTCTTTTGTAGATATTCTAGAACATGAAAGGCTTTTACTCCAATAGTTTCTTCCCCAGAACTGCAGGTCTTTGGAACTCCCTTCCGGGATTCTGCTTTCCCAACTGCACTAATATGCAGAAGTTCAAGTGTAATGTTAACAAACATCTTTCTACTCATCTCCCTTCATAATGACTCCGCTAATTAAGTCCCTAATAGTAGCCCCTTGCTTCAAAGTGGCACTGTGCCTTGTTTGGGGTGAAAATTGAATTAAAAAAAAAAAAAAAAATGAAAATAAAATTAGGGACATGGAACTCATTTGTACCAATTAGTTATGGGACTGATCAGCCATGGGATTGACTATTTATCTGGACAGGATCTACAGGGTGGAATGTTAAAATTGTTGCTATAGAAAAGATGACCTGATTCCATTTCCATTTGATGAAAGCCGGTTTTCTTTTTTTTTTTATGCATACCATCTACTAGTTGACCAGTTATGTGCAAATCCCAAGAGTGATAGGAGCCTTATATCATGTCTGAAAGTGAAAAAATGTTCAATGGGCAATATCGGAGATGTGCCACTGTAGAACTCATGCTCTCTACCGATCCAAGTTATGACAACAGGACCATTGCCAGCACTCTCAAAATGCAAATCAGAATAATAAGGACGTGTCTAGGGTGATGAAAACAAAGTTTCCGGCCACAGTTATGGTCTTTGATGTGATTTCAAGTGAGGGTCACATCATGCCACCTCACATCTTCGAAGTCGGCTTGAAAGTCAACACCAAAGTGAACCTGGATGTGCTGAAGAGTGTGCTGATCCCTTGGTGCAATCAGGTGGCCGCTGCCAGACCGTGTGTAACATTTTCACTAATAATTATTTTCAAATATATATTTGTAAAATAGTAAATTAAAAAAAAAACACATTTACAACGGTCTGCGGAATATTTGAAGATCAAATACAGACAATTACTGACTAAAGGTAAATACTACCAAATAAATATTTTTGCAAAATAATCCCCAAAAATCCCAAATTGAAGCCAAATTATTTAAAAGGTCAAATTCAATTTTTGAAGGCCAAACTACTTCGAAAAAAGGGCTAAATTCGCACGATTTGGCCTTAAAAAGGTCAATCTTGCAACCTTGCGACGGAGGGACAAATTTGATAAATATTACCTCCCTTAGAATAATAGCTCTCTAAAATAAAGCGAACAGAGTTATTTCCCCACCGTCATTTTTGTTTCCATTTCGTATGGAAATCTAACGATTCCTCCACTGATATAGCATTACACGATGCCAAAACTAATTCAACTGACAGTCTGTCTATTTTACTAACTTTTATTCTCGATATGGCTTTTGGTTTTAAATGATGATTTATTTATAAAAGAAAAAAAACGGAGACTGTTTTGAAAAGACCACGTGGGTTAATTGACTATTAACGGTCCCGTTAAACTATAAATTTATTTTTTAACGGCTCCGTTAAATTTTTATCTTTTTAAATTAATTTTGAAATTCAAAAATTAACCCGCCATGTTGATTACTGAGCTTGCTCGTCATGCCAGTGACGTTACCAGTGCTAAAAGCTTTCTTCGCCAACGCCGGATCCTTGCATCTTTACCCCCGAAATGTCCCAATTGTCCGCGGGAAATGACAGAAGTGAAGCGTAAAGAGTTGAAGGATGGAGTTGCCTGGCGTTGTCCAACACACAAAAGGGTCAAGATGTCGATCCGTAAAGGCTCGTTCTTGGAAAATTCTCACCTCACACTTCAGCAATTCATTTTTATTGTTTATTTTTGGTCGTACGGCATGACCGTCTCCACCGTTTCTCAAATGGTTGGATTATCCCAGCGTGTCATGGTGGATTGGTTCCATTCCTTCAGGGGTGTCTGCACCCACTGGCTGACGACGGACCCCTACGTAATCGGGGGTCCCGAATCCGTGGAAGTAGAAGATTACGTTGAAGAATTGTGGCAGCATGCAAAACGCAAACTCAACGCGTTGAACGGTTCGACCGATTCCATGTTGTCAAGTTACCTGGATGAATTCCTTTGGCGACGTTTAAATGCTCCAAACGGTGCAGAAGCGTTCAAGGCTATATTGTTACACATTTCCGAGTGGTACGTTGTTCCACATTGAAGAGCCCGTTAGATTCGACTTCCAAAAAAAGCGTTGGGTAAAATTCTAGGTAAATGTTAAGAGTGACGGCGACGGGTTTTCTTCAAACAACCTCCCCTTGAGTCCTTGACGCCTGCAGGGGGACCTGTCAAACTAAAATCAAACATCACAAAAAAAAAAAAAATTCAAATGTATAAAAAATCTTATGAAAGGCAAAATAATATATGCCACAGTAATATAGGTAGTGGTGATGATGCTAGTGCACTTACTGATCCGCGCTATTTTTTAAATCGTATTTCCAAGTTTAAAGTTTTTTTTTTTTTTATTCAATTGTATGGTTAAACCTTACACCGCCAAAAATGGCCGAAAAATCAAGTTGTTTTTTAAAACGAAATTACATTTAAAATCCATTATTTCTGAGTAACTTTTTTTTTTTTTTTTTCCAGAAAGATAAAACTCTGAATTTTATCATATAGAAAACAGAATAATGTCGAACTTTTTCTACTATTTTTAATTAAATTTTAAATGTTAAATTTTCCCAAAAAGTTAAGAATTGACATTTTGGGTTTGTGTACACATAGATTCGAAAAAGTTGACAAAAAACAAATATATAACAAATAAATTTTATCAAAGGTAAGATAAGTTACTTTTCTTCCAAACTGGATATATTTTTCGTGTTTTTATTCAATGTAACATGTTTATTCAGCTCGAAAAACATACAGTGTTTACCGATTGGAAAATTATATATAAATATCGTTTATGAAAAATAAGTACACTGTTATAAAGTTCATTCTTCTCTTAATAATCGCTGAAAATTTCGTATTGATTGGATAATTACCTGATTTTTGGTAGAATAGTTACAAAACACCCTCCCCCTCATGTTAAGAACGGTTTTTATAACTCCTTTTCCGAAAATTACCGTGACAAAGAGAGTCGGGTGCCATTTTTAATTTTCCAATACATCGCTGTATGTTTTTTGAGCTGAATAAACATGTTACATTAAATAAAAACACTAGAAAATTATCCGGTTAGGGAGAAAAGTAACTTATCTTGCCTTTTGATAGCATTTATTTGTTTTTTTGACAACTTTTTTGAATCTGTGTACTGTAATACAAACCCAAAATATTTTGCATGACTTATCATCGGAGGCCAGTTTTCAATTATAACGTTCTACTAAATTGAACACGTAAAAATATTGCAGCTTTCTTATGCGACCGGTGTTTATTCTCAAAAAAAAAAAAAAATAGAGAGGGGTTAGGAAGGGAACTTTCTTGAACCTCATTCTACTATTTCATCCATGTCGTCTCTCGATTGAAAGAATCCTAACTATAAGAAAATGCTTTTTTTTTTTTTTTTTAAATAAATTTCTTGCCTTTTGTAACAATTTGTAAATTTAAAAAACCTACTTATCTGCCCCGATTATAAATGTCCCGTTCGTAATATTCTATTTTAGCATCGAACAAAATGTACGACTAACCATAAACAAGTTAAACAAATGTTTGCATCAAATGCGAAAAGTTAGACGCGTTGAATTGTCAGATGTTTTTATTCCTAAACCATTTGTTTACAGCATACTCGAAAATCTCTAAGTCGTCATCGAGTTCGAAAGAAAGTAAAAATTTACCCCCCCCCCCTTTTTATTTTTTTTTTTTTTAGCCGGGAATAAACACCGATTGTTATGTCAGGTTTCTATTAATAATAACAGGACAAGGATATGTGACCGTTCAGACCAACATGGCCGACTGACCAAGTCTTGTTTATTAACGTTTACGTATGAGAGTTTACATTATAAACATTGAACAAAGGGGGACAACTCCCACCGATCCAAGGGACATAACACCGATCACGTAAGAGTCGCAATATTTTTCTCTGGCCACAAAGTATGTGTTCAATTTAGTAGAATGTTATAATTGAAAACTGATCCTTGACGATAAGTCATGAAAATTATTTTTTCTTTCGAATTTGTTTTTTTAATCTGAAAGTTAAGTTTGTAATCAATTAGATTAATGTGAAAAAAAGCGTAAATTGTGAAATTTAGAAGTGGAGGGGTCAATTTCTTAAACGTCCGCTTTATTTAATTTTTTAAAAAAATTTTATTTTTCTACTTTTTGAACGATTCTCGGGACTCCAACGAAGAGAACATCATGGCACTATCTTTGCACCCTCACCCCCCAAAAAAAGAAAACAGTTCAAAGAATTCCGAGCATAAATTCTACCAAAGGCAAACTAAGTTACTCTTTTGTCTACTTGGATAAGTTTTTAGTATTTTTACTTATTTTAAGGTGTTTTTTTAAAGTTTGAAACACAAGTAGTGCCTAGTTAACTTAAAATAACAAGATTGCAGAAATTCTTCGGAGTTTCGGGTGCACTGAGTTTCAACTTAAACGTTTAAACATAAGTTAGAGTAACTTATTTTGCCTAAAAACGGAAGTTTTGTTTCATTTTCTTAGGATAGGATTTCATGTTTTCGTCCTAAAATCAACTTCTGCTTGTAAACAAATCTTTGAGACAAACTATTTTTAGTTGCGGGGGCAGATAAAGAACCGATGAACATTACCCGCTCAACATTTAAATGTTTTTCTAGGCACTGCCAAAACGGAAGGAGGGAGTAAGTATTATTTTGATGGAGTCTCTTAAAAATCTACCAAAAATCAAATAATTATTCAATCAATGCAAAATTTTTGCTGATTATTAAGTGTAGAATGAACATTTTTGTTCATAATTGACATAATTTTTTGGCCTAAAAACCCCACTTCTTTATTTGTGGGTACAAATATACTTAAAATAATCAGCCGAAACTGAACAAAATATATTGTATTGTGGGGAGGGTGAGGATTGTAGATCAAACAAACAAAAAAAAAACCTGCTCACATATCACATTTTAAGGTTGAAAATTCGAATTTTGAATGTTTTATTTTTTTATCTTTTGTGTTTTGAAGTGTGAAATTCGTTGAATAATTATTTTCAGATTAGGAAAACAAAATTATATTTTCATTATTTTTGCGAAGAACACTATTTCTTTGAAATATAATTTAATAATTTTATTTTAGTGAGCCCAATATTGCTAAGACACCATTAAATATGAAATGCTTTGAAGAATCAATAGCAGAAAAAAATTTTTTTTTTAAATTGATAAATAACTACATTTTGCTAAAAATATAATTTCTTGTGAATTCACCTATGGTGGACCAAGCATGATACCAGACTCAAGTTGTTTTTAACACATACGACCACTAGCATTCCCAAAATGGTCACTCATCTGGTACTGGCCAACCTCATCGTTGCTTAACTTTGGGGATTATGTAGGCAACAAATATATATATATTGCTTATGAGAAAAGAATTAAACCCTTCACTTAATCGTTAAATCAAATGCTAAAAATACATAACTAAATGAAGTTTTGTTTAGTCCTATCCAGGCTTCTGTAGTTTGTTTTAAACTATCATTAAATTTTGTTTTGTTTTTTTAATTTTGCTGTGCAAGTCTAAAAAGCGATATAAAAAAAAATTGGAATTATTCAAAATTCAAGTGCTTTCTTATTTTTGCATATTCTTATAGCAAATCCTCCTTAATCTTATTTAGACAAAAAAAAAAAAAAAATCAATTGGTTCAAAAGCTTTTAAAAAAAATATTTAAATCCACCGAGACAAAAATGGGGGTGAATGGTGTGATTTTGGAAAATTTTTAATTCTATTAAAAATAGTAGAAAAAGTTTTATATTATTCTGCTTTTCATATGACAAAATTCAGGTTTTTATCTTTCTAGAAAAAAAAGTTGCTCAGGAACAATGGAGTTTAATAGATTTTAATTATTATTTAAAAATAAAAAACAACTACTTGTTTATTTTTTCCATTTTTTTTTTTTTTTTTTTTTTTTTTGACCGTGCCTATGTTTTTTGGACCGAAAAAACGTTTTAAATTGAGTGACACTACAAAAAAACTTTTCCGGATCGGTATTTAGAAGAGTAACTTATCTTGCCTTTGATAACATTTATTTGTTATATTTTTGAATTTTTGGCCACTTTTTCAAATCTCTGTGGATTGTAAAACATACCCTAAAAAAAGCACTAAAAATTGGGTGTATGTTAAGATAGTCAACAAATAAATAAATATGCCGTTTTAAGCAAAAACAATATTACATACTTAATTGTCATGTCGAAAATAGTAATATATCCAAAAATTATAAAAATTAGAACAATAGTAAAAAAAAGTTTATCGCTATAGACAACAAATATTGCAACAATAAGCAAGTAATCTAAAATATTTGTTCCGAGTTATGTCCCCTGTGTGTAGACTCTTACCGTCTACTTTATAATGTCTAAGAAAAATGCAATTTTACCCAATTTTCCGTAAAAATTAATTTTAACTATAATAATTTTCTAGTTGATGAATTTTACATAATTTTTGGATATATTACTATTTTCGACATGGCAATTAAGTATGTAATGTTGTTTTTGCTTAAAACGATATATTTTTTAAAAATCATCGGGACAAGATCAAAGTGTAGTATCTGTTCTTCAGATGCTGCACTTCTATTTCTTGTTCTCTTTCGGTGGAGGAGAAATCCTTCACGACTGAGACAATTTTTATTTTTGTACCTTTTCTCCACGTTAAAAAACGACCCTGGTGTCTAACTCTGTCCCGTGGGGAGGCATAGTAAATAGGTATATCTTAACAGAAACGAAAAATTATTGCATCAACATGATCTGGTGCTAAAGTGATCTCTCAATTCAACACCTTAATTGCTCGGATTTTTATTTTTATTTCATTTTTATTTACTTTTTTATTTTATTTGATATTATTATTTACTTTTTTTATTGAATTTTAGTTTATTTTTATTTTTTTTGTTATTTTTTATTCTATTTTATTATATTTTTATTATTTACTTTTTTATTAAATTTTAATTTATTTTTTATATTGTTATTTTTTTTATTTTAGAAGAAAAAAATTTATTTTATTTATTTATTTTTTTTTAATTTTTATTTTATGTCTATTTTTTAAAATGACTTTCATGAAAGATTAATTTTTATTTTTTTATATGTCCAAACAATGTATATAACATTCAAGTACAACTACCAAAATAAATTGTAAAATTTAACTGATTTGCATATTGTGATGGCGGCGATTTTGAAATAATCATTTTTATCATGTACATATTTAGTTGATTGCTGACATCATGAACACAATGCGAATAAACAAAGCCGTTTTCAACCATTGATGCATGTAGTATTGCCTGCTATTAATAATGTGTGACATGTCGTAATTTTGCGATACCCATGCTAGGAGGGTTAAGTCTAAAAAAATTTTTTTAAATTCTTTTTTTATTTTTATTTTTTTATATGGAGACGTGAAATACTTGTGCCCCTAGTAGGTAGGGAAGAGACTGAACTGTTTCCTTGGAAAAACCTGCTGTAGATGGATTGCACAGTGTGGTAGCTCTCTGCCATTGATCTTTGTGATAGTTTCGTAGAGGTATGAAGTGAGATGCTTCCATTATTAGGTAAAAGCCATTTGTGGTTTCAGCGACGAACCTCGTAAAGGTGAGGGGCCCAGAATCAGTTCAGCATCCTGGTTCAGGACGGTGTAGCAGACTGATGAACTGATTTTAGCCTCCCACCTTTACAGCGTCCATCACTGGAACCGCAAATGGCTTGCATTCATAATGGAAGCAGTTTTGGAAGAAATTTAGTTCTTTTCTACTGCAAGAACTGCGACACCAGAGTCGGAAAGTGGGATTGAGAAGTCAGCGCCCTTGAGGAAGGCACTCTGATCTGAAAAAAAGTGCCTGAGCAGCCCTGTCAACGTTCCTCAATGAGGACACCTCAGACAACTAGAGAGAAGGCAAAGCTTGAGAGGGTGGACCTCCTAGAACTGCACAGAACTTAACTCCCACCACAAAATGAACAGGGACTGGATTATTACAGGAATGGGGAAATGTTGACTGAGATGTTACCATGGGTGTGATTCAGCCCAACGAAATAGTTTGTATAAACTAAAATACGTATTAGATACGTTTGAAGCCAAAAAATATGCATTATTATGAAAATAAACATTTATTTTTGTTTGAAATTTATAAATATATTTCGAAGTTACACTTCATCTTCAGTATTCCTTTGTTTTTTCCTTTTTTTTTTAGCCATGTTGTTGTTGGAGCAGAGAACATAACATAAAATAGTTTGTCTCGAATTTGAATTAAGGCAGCAAATTGTGGGACAGAGACTTTGTAGTGGGAGATGCCCTTTTCTCTTCCCTGCAACCTCTTTCTCACAGAAGAGACGTTGCAAGCCTGTCTCTGCTTTATCGTTATTTTTGTGGCAAGTGTTTCTCTGAGCTCCAATATATGGCCCCTCCCCTTGTCAAACATTCACAAGAAACACTCGTCTGGCTGAAACCACTATCAATAATTTCCTGCACTCATTGTCTGTGCCTAAACCTAAATGTAGATTTCATGAACAAAGCTTCTTTCTTAGAACTGCATGCCTGTGGAACTCTTTTCCATTTTCCTGCTTTCCAGCTGACTACAATATGGCCGTCTTCAAGTCCAACGTAAACAAGTTATTGATGAGCCATTCCCCTTAAGTAATCCAATTTACCAAATTTACACTTATTGTCCTTTTGACCACTGTACACTCTTTAACTTATCCTCGAATGACATCTGGGCCTTGATAAGTGATGCTTCCCTTGTAAAAAAAAAAAAAAAAAATCTTTCACTTAGTGATACAAACACCAAGTGAAAGATTGTTTCAGTAATCTGCCCCACTAAAAACATTGAACTGGAAATGAAAATATAAAATCAAACAAAACATTTGCGATTATTTTTTTTTCCATTTTTCTCAATTGACTATTAGCAAAATGAAACGAAACAGCTTTTCTTTGCACCCCCCCCCCAAAAAAAAACGGTTCAAAGAATTTGCTACTAAATGCCTGCGTTTGCAAAGTTCTTTATAATCACTTTTTCAGTTTGGTGTCTATACTAATAAATGCCTAAAAAAGAATGTTTGAGCATTTATCGTGAATTTATTAAATAGAGCAGTTCCTGCCACTTTTAATATTTTTCCCCCTTAAAAATGTTTGTTCATTCAAGGTGTTAATTTTTTGTTGCAATATCAGCAACTTATTTTTTCTTTTATATTTTATTTAAATAAAAAGTTTAATATTTTATTTAAAAAAAAAAAAAGAAAGTATTTTTTTTTTTATTTTTTAATCCTACCAAACTATAGAAACAATCTCTAGATTGTTTCTATAGTTTGGTAGGATTAAAATAAAGAACAAAAAATATATATATATTATTTTTTATAACCAATTGTAACGAGAACATTTATTAAAGCAGCACGTGTACGTTTTTATCTACTTGTAACACATTTTACCCACTTGTAACCTTTACAAATTTTACCCACTTGCAACCGTTACACATTTTGCCCACTTGCAACCGTTACACATTTTGTCCACTTGTAACCGTTACACATTTTGCCCACTTGTAACCTTTACAAATTTTACCCACTTGTAACCGTTACACATTTTACCCACTTGTAACCATTACACATTTTACCCACTTGTAACCGTTACACACTTTACCCGCTTGTAACCTTTACAAATTTTACCCACTTGTAACCTTTACAAATTTTACCCACTTGTAACCTTTACAAATTTTACCCACTTGTAACCGTTACACATTTTACACACTTGTAACCGTTACACATTTTACCCACTTGTAACCGTTACACATTTTACACACTTGTAACCGTTACACATTTTACACACTTGTAACCACAAAACTTACCCTAATGGCTCTTACAATGCATCGAATAACTTTTGTAAATAATGCATATGACAATGAATTCATGCAAAATGAAAAAAGGACAATCTCAGAAATTTGTCAGAAGTTGACTGGCAATTTCGAAGGTCTTCAATGGGTTGGTATTTATTTGTTCCCCCACCGAGCAAATTAGGCACAAGGCTAATTTTTAATGTGAGGAATGAAGGGGAAATGGGGACCAGCTCCCCGGGGAGTAGGGGAGCTGGATAGTGGCAATTGGTATGAAGGGTTGCCCCTACATTGACCAAGGTCTTATATGTGGGGTTGCCCCCACATGGTCTTTGCTTGCAGTATCTGCCGAAACAGATACTATACTTTGATCTTGGCCAAAAGGCCAAGAATCTTGAAGGTCTTCAATGGGTTGGCAAATGTTGGTTAATAGCCAATTCCAGAACGTGTGACGTATGTAACTCACCATGCGCATTACAATCTAATTCGCAGTCCAGTTATGGATGGAGATGATGATCTTGTTGATAAGATGGATTTCATCGTCCAATCCAGAGGGGCCTTTTCTTTTTTTTTTTTTTTTTTTTTTTTTTTTTGAAAATAGTAATCTTCCCATACAAACAATTATTTCAATAATTTACATGTAGATTATGGATTATCCACTATGGCTAATTTTAAGAGACTCGAGTGTGTTGCGAACGGGTCATAGATGGGGGCAATTTTCTCCACGAGACATGTCACCAATTCATAGAATCAAACCATATTGAACTAGAGGGCATCATTGAGGATGGCTACCTGAAGAAAATGGAAATCAACGAAAGCAAATTTTTCCACAGAAAATACCATCAAGAAGCAATAAGATCCAACTACTGCGTGTTTGGCACTGTTGAACGTGAGTCTGGTCAATGCATTCTGAAAGAGGTTTCAGACAGAAAGGCTGAAACCCTCATTCCTTTAATAAAAAAATGGATACTACCAGGGACCAGAATTATTAGTGATGGGTGTTGGGCCTATGCAGGCATATCCAAGATTAATTTTGCGATCTACAGCCATGACATCGTCTTGCATGAACATAACTTTGTGGATCCCAATGATTCCACGAGTAACACTCAGTTAATTGAGAACACATGGATGAAGGCGAAGAGAAAACTGAGGCAACAATATGGAACATCGCAGACTTAGTTCATGTTGACAGAATTCATATGGAGAGAGAGAGTGGGACCAAATAAATTTGGCGAGATACTATGTTCCATAGCATCCATTTATTGTCAATGTTTTCAAATATTTTGTAGCACTTATTTTTAATTGTTTAATTCTAGGATGTGTGAGATTTGAAATTTACATATTGCAACAATTATTATCCAAAAAAAGTTTTTTTTTTTTTTTTTTTTTAAGAAAAACAAGGTGGTGAAAAATGGAGATGCTGATATAAAAACATGGAATAAAATAATTTTAAAAATAAATGAGAATTGAACAAACCAAAAAATTCAAATATTTATTTTATTACCCAAAAAAAGCGGTGATTTTAAGAAAAATTTTTTAAAATGGTGAGTTAAAAAATGAAATTTCATTTTATTTCCATGTTTTCGTTCATGAATCAACTTCTGCTCATGAACACAGCTTTGAGACAAACTCTATTTCATATTGGAGCTGGGTAACATCTCTGTTGATTTTGGGGGCTTGTGATAAAATCCCTAGCCGTTGGATCATGGTGTCTGGTCAGTGGTTGAGACGTACTGAACTTGTTGGAAAAAGCTGACCCAAACGACCCTAGGTGAATGTTTCAATTATTAAATGGAGTGCAATCTGCTTTGTGTACAGCTAACCAGCTACCCAGACGGGGCCAATCAATGTGGCTGATGTCCTCAACGTGAACATTAATAAAATAAAGTAAGAGAACCGATAATGATAGAATTTATATTTCTTTTTACCACCAATTTATTTTAGGCTGTTTACATGTGTGATAAAACCCTGTGGCCCCCCCCCACTCTACAATGTCGTCGACTTCTGTGTTGTTTTTGTGGTTTCCTTCTTCATCTTCATTTCCCACAACTATAAAAAAAAAAATAAAACAACACAAAAACAAAAAATCTAACATCTGTAGATATTGGTGAATGTTTCTGAATTTTTTAGATGAGGGTTGGTCATACGTATTATTTGGATTCATCAGACGACTGTTCTCATCTTCACAATGTTTGACAAGGTACACCTGAAGAAGGCCGGAGGTTACATCGACCAAAACGTGATGAAAACAGTAGTCTGATAAATCCAAATAATACGAGATTCTATTTGTCTCCAAATGAGAGTAGACTTAGATACAAGGTCAATTTTTTTTTATTTTTATATATATAAAATCCAACTTCCCAAAAAGGATTACTCTGGATTGATGTGGGACCATGTTTCTCCGCTCAACAACAAACACCAACCCTAACAATGTTTCCATGGTCTTCTGTTTCATGTTCTCTTTTGACTAATTTTCTCTCATATTGGTGGCTGTTGGTTGCTCGCAAATATAAAAAAATTAAAACAACACAAAAAACAAAAAATCCAACATCTTCAGTAGATATTGGTGAAACTCTAGGTGTGTGTGACACTATCGACCCTCTGAATGATAATATCTGCATCATCTGCTGAGGCTGTGTTCATCAGTTCATCTCTATCTGCTCCGAGCCATGATCTGCATTCAACTGTCAAACTGGCCACTGTTCTCAACTCAAATTTTCGGTTTAATATTATCATTAAAAGGATATTATTGATACTTATAAAAGTTGTGAAAATTTACCATATATACTAGATGTATAAATTGTAGGTTAAGTAACATTTAAGCGGGAAATTTCTTTATGACATTGCCTGATTTTCTTTTTCTTCTCTTCTTTTTCTTTCTTCTTCATATGCTTCTGTCTAGGAACCTTGACCTATATTTGAGCCCAGTCAAAATATCTGTTTGGGAAGTCGTAGATGACGTTGCTAAATCTCTCTTTTCCTTTTCTTTCTCTCCCCGTCTTATCTCTTTTTTTCCTTATTTTTCTATTTTTCCCTGTTCCTTTTCGTTTCTTTTTCTCTTTTTCTTTACTTTTTAAAATTTTGACTCTCCCACCACCACCTTTTTAAATTTTAGAATAAGATTTCATTTGGATACATTTTTCATGATGCATAAGCAATTTCTTTTTGCTTTGTTTGTCTCCAGAAACTATTTCTATTCACAAATTGAAATTAATTTGGAGTGGATTTTGAAACTCATATATTGAAAAAAAATTAAATATATAAAAAATTATATGTTTATTAAAAAACATCTTCACCAGACTTATATGAAAAAATATTTACATATATTTTCTCCTGTATCAGAAAACACGCTATGCGATATACAAATATCTATGTGTGATGTTGCCAAGCTAATCAAAAACCCTGATTCCAGTAATGCAACTAGCCCTAATGACATTCCAATTTTAGTGCTCAAAAAGCTTCAACCAGAACTAGCTCTCAATTTACAAAGCTGTTTAAGCGTTGTCTAAAACAGAATTACTTCTCAACACCCTGGAATACCTCATCAGTATGTCCTGTATTTAAGTGATCGCTCATCTTCCTCTCAGTACAGACTAATAAGTCTCCTGTGCATCATGAGTAAGTTGCTGGAATGTGTGTTAAATAGAGAAGTAGTCAACCACCTCAGCAAAAATAACCTTCTTAGTGACATGCAGTATGGTTTTATGTTCTGCTAGATCTACAGCAGATGTGTTAACGGTTATCTCTCAGGATTAGCGAATCTCCCAATGGAGGCTTCCTTTCTAGAGCAATTGCTCTTGACATATCAAAGGCCTTTGATAGGGTATGGCATAAAGGTCTACTTCACAAGATCTCCAGCTATGGTACAGCTGGAAATATCTTCTCAATTATTAAATCATTTCTCTCTGATAGGTTCATAAGAGTAGTGGTTGACGGGCAGAAATCAAAAGCTCACAGTATTAATGCTGGAGTCCCTCAGGGGTCCATCCTGGGCCCAACTCTCTTCCTGATCTATATTAATGATCTTCCAAATCAAACCTAAGATCATTCGTAGAAATTTATGCTGACAACACTACTATCTATGGCAACACATCAAAGGCCGTAAATGACCAAGTTCTTTCTGATACTCTCTCCTCTGATCTTGAGCACATCGTACAATGGGGAAAGAGGTGGCTGGTTAATTTTAATGCATCTAAAACTAAGCTTCAATCTTTACATCATCAACGTTCTAATCCCTATCTGGCATCAATTGAAATGAATGACTCTCGTCTTGGGGAGGCTCCATGTTTTGACAAGCTTCTAGGCTTGACCTTTACTCCTGATCTGAAAGGGAATACATACATCAAATCCATTGCCAAGGTCGCTGGAAAAATGATGAGATCCTTCTATTGAGCCAGTAGATATCTGACTGCTTATGCAATTCTCTACCTATATAAAAGCCAGGTACATACAAGGATGGAGTACTGTTGCCACATCTGAGCAGGACATGCTTGAAAAGACTTTATCCTGCCTTGACAGAGTTCAAAATAGACTTCATAGCCTAGTGGGGGATGCCCTTTTCTCTTCCCTGCAATCTCTTTCTCACAGAAGAGACTTGCGAGCATGTCTCTGCTTTATCGTTATTTTCATGGCAAGTGGTCATCTGAGCTCCAATGTATGGTCTCCCCACGCCAAACTTTCACAAAAAACACTCATCTACCTGAAACCACTATCAATAATTTCCCCCACTCTTTATCTGTGCCTAAACCTAAACGTAGATTCCATGAACAAAGGTTCTTTCTTAGAACTGCATGCCTGTGGAACTCTATTCCATTTACCTACTTTTCAGCTGACTACAATATGGCCGTCTTCAAGTCCAATGTAAACAACTTATTCCTTGTGAATAATTGTGTGTACAGTTCCCACACTGATATCAAACTGTCCACTCAGGACGGTCCTTATCCATGAAGTTCGTTATTTAGCCAATCAACTCTGGTGTTCTGACTTACTCCTCTCATCATCACTCACAGACTCCCTGTCTTCCTTGAATTTCTTATGCCACTCAAAAACTCATGCTCGATTCATGCAAGGTAGTTCAAAAGAAGTCTGAAGCATTCCATTCTGGAAACTTATTGAAGGCGCCTTCAATATCTATAACATAAAGCTGAACGTCTGTGTGTGTGTCCGGTCACGAATACGCTCCTATATGGTTGACTATTATAGAAAACTGATCACATATAATGATAGACGATGTATCGAGACACAGGAATGGGTATGTTTGATCTGGCATAATGATGATTCATTAAAATTGTGGGGTCTGCGTATGCGCCTGGCCCACAAAGTATGGAAATAAAGAATTTAAAAATAAAAAACGTTTACAAGTTTTTGATATAGATGTACATAAGAATACTTTGATAAGTATGTTTTAACTTAAATAGGGACGGTATAATAAAATTGTGGGGTCTGCATTCGCGCCTGGCCTCCATAGAATGGAAATAGGCACAAACTTTAATAAAGACTTTTCATATCTATCTGCGTAAATATACTTTGATAATTATGTTTCAGTTTGAAGAAATATGGTATAATAAAATTATGGGGTGTTCATTCGCACCTGACCTCCATAGAATGTAAATATGTCACAAAGTTTAACAAGGTTTTTTAATATAGATCCACAGAATATTGTGATAAGTGTTTCAGTGTGAACAGGTATAGTATAATAAATTATGGGATTTATCTATTTTATTTTTACTTTTATCATATTTTGCTTTGGTTTTGTTTGTTGTCATTGCTGAGATCACTCATCTTTTTAAAAGCATTGGTCATCAATCCTTGATTTTGGCCATCCTGATCATAGTGAAGCGATCCTCTTTTTAGCCAGTCTAAAACAATGAAAAGAATATGCTATTGTCCTAATCATTGGTCTTGATCTTGGCCAACAATTATAATCCTCTCCTGATCACAGTGAACCGATCCTCTTTTTAGCCAGTTTATAGAGCTTTCTTTATCTATCTAGTCCCGAGTAAATTCGTACAGAAAATACTTGACACATTGTTGGTTGGCTCATTCTTCCAGTTTATACTCCTGGATTAATTCATCCAGAAATTACTTGGCATGCTGTTGGTTAGTTCATTATCCCAGTTTTTGCAATGGTATATCTTGGAATATTTTTGGTGACTCTTCGGGTTATTTCCATAGCAGACTTGTGCTCTGATTCCGTCTTATTTGTAATAACTTTCTAGACTTTTTCGTATGGGCACTTTTATTGATAGTACATACATGGACCTCTAGTCTCCTTCTAAGTAATCTCCTCCGGCTGCAATGCACTTGTTGCACCGTTCCAACAACTGGAAAGCCCTCATAGAAGTCCTCTTGTATAAGCATGTCAATGGCCCCCATCACAGCCTCTTTCATCTCAATTGTCTTATAACAGCCTCTTAGATTTTCCTTGAGTTTAGGGAATAACCAAAAGTCACAGAGAGCAAGATCTTGACGATAGGGAGGGTGAGGAACTGTCTTGATACCCATCTTGGTCAAATACTCTGTGACAAGGATGGAATTGCAGACTTATGCATTGGGATAGACTTTGCGCAAATCTTCTGTATCTTCAGTTCCTCATCAATAATTGTGTGTACAGTTCCCACACTAACATCAAACTTTGCACTTATTGTCTCTATAAACACACAACGATCTTTATCCATGACATTCTTTATTCGACCAATCAACTTTGGTGTTCTGACTTTCTTACTCCTCCCACATCTCTCATCATCACTCACAGACTCCGTGCCTTCCTCGAATCTCGTATGCCACTCAAAATCTGATGCTCGATTCATGCAAGATAATCCAAAAGCAGTCTGAAGTATTCCATACATTTCTGTGGCATTTTTTTTTTCTAGGTTTAAAACAGAATTTTATTGCATATGGTTCTTCTAAAGTGTCCTCACATCCAGATTGCATTTTTGAAATTCACCAGTTGTGACAATCAGGCTTTAGTAGGGTGTATTCCAATTCTTGCTGAACCTGAAATCATAAACATTGGTCAGTCATCTCATGAGATGTATAGCAATAACATACTGAATTTTCAAGAGCCTACGAATAATTTTAAATGCATGTAAAAACAAAGTCTGGAAACTTGTTGAAGGCCCATCGTGAGACAGTCTTGTCCATAATGTTTGGCCAGTTTCGTGTTGGGTTTTTTTTTGCTGACTCTTATTTCGTGATGCTGTACTATTTTGAGATTTGATTTCTTTTCATGCCGTGTGTGTGTGTGTGTGTGTGTGTGTGTGTGTGTGTGTGTGTGAACGAAAAAGATAATATACACGATCTAAGATCATGAAATAGGTCAATTAACGATGATCTTTTTGCTTTTTTTATCTTATCTTTTTGCGTTCATGAATATGACTCGTCACTTATTTCAATTCTAATTCAAATATAATGTTAACGAGTTTTCGGCGTAAGGGTTAGGGTTAGTTTTAGATGTGAGGGTTGGTAATTTGGATTATTCCGATTATCATCTTGGTTGTTATTTTGTGTAGTGGTTTGCACGATTAAAAAAAAAAATGGTACAAATCCAGATTTCAACCTAATGTTTTAAAAAATACAGAAAAGTCTTTATGATGTACGTACTAGTCACAGAACGAAAGTGTCATATTCTAAAAATCACGTAAATTGATCAAGTAGTTTTTGTATATATAGAAAATCATTTTTCTACGATTTTTAGTGATTTTAAAAGTAAATTGTATCCATTATGACGTTGATTTTGATCTCGATAATTCGAATTGAATTACATTCCCATATTTATTAAATATGGCGGATCTAGACACAGTGTTTTGCTTTTTGGTGAAATTTGATTTTCTTAATTAAAATTTAAAAAAAAATCTACTTGATCAATTCATGTGATTTTTGGAATATGACATTTTGGTACCGTGACGCGTATGTACATCATTTTTCTGTATTTTTTCTGGATTTGCACAAAAAGAGGTATATAAAAATAGCGATACTATACATCTGGCTAATATTAAATTTCAGGTTTTCTACTGCATCATGATTTTTTTTATGGATATTGCTCTAGACATGGCATGAAGTCACTTGATGTAAAGAGATAAATAAATATATATATAAATAAATAACTAAATAAAATAATCCAAAATAATAAGTATTAGATGATTAGATTCTGACCTGAAAAACAGCAATTCTTCTTCCTTTGTCAGAAACGTCGCTCATGGAATGTGAGGACTAAAGGACAAAATAAGGGATATGAGAAAATATTTTTCTGTAGTTTTTTTTTATTTTTTTAATTAAGTTGGATTCTAAACACGAGCCAATGAAACACCAGAACGCCGCTGAAAGTACTCCTCACCCCTGACCCCCCGAAGTTAGCAGAAATAGATAATGCCGGCTCTTATCCCACTTTGAAATCTTAAATTGGGTCATAAAATTGTAAAGAGAGGTAACTTTCTCGGCATATGACCAAAGTACTTGCGAGTTATCTTCCCTTGTCATCAACGCGTTGTGCATTTGAACACACGCGTGTTAAGTTTCTTGTGAAAGAGAACAAAAAATCGTGAGAATTTTTTGTTCTTCTTAGAGCTACATCTAAGTGAAACTTTTATATTTTATTAAATTAAAAAAAAAAAAAATGTCTACTTCATTGATTCATCCCGTCATCAAGTTCGCTTTGCACACTCCAGAACTTACGGAACTGGCGTCAGGTAATTTCTTTAAGTTTGCGCTGCCGTTTAAAGTTCACCAAAGTTAAGCAGAAAGCACTTCGATGACCTTTCGATAAAAATTTTTGGTAAACGTCAGGTTTAAAGCTAAGCTTTTCAGGAAAAGGGCCAAGAAAAAAGCCGATGCAAAAATAAAGTCGACAGATCGATTTTTAAAAGATGTTTTAAGCCAAAACAATATTACTTATTTAACTGTCATGTCTAAAATATCAAAAAATTACGAAAATTCATAGAGTAGAACAATTGCTATTGTGTCTTTTAGTTAAAAAAACAACAAAAAAACAAAAAACCTGTTGTTATAGGCTACAAATGTCAGAAGCCATGACGATGTAATCTAAATTTTGCATTCCGAGTTAATAATTTATGTAATTTTTGGAATATGACATTTTGGTTCCGTGACGCGGACGCGTATGTACATCATTTTTTCTGTATTTTTTTTCAGTCCGAGTTAATAATTTATGTGATTTTTGGGATATGACATTTTGGTTACGTGACGCGACGCGTATGTACATCATTTTTCTGTATTTTTTTTTCAGTCCGAGTTAATAATTTATGTGATTTTTGGGATATGACATTTTGGTTCCGTGACGCGTGTTGTACATCATTTTTCTGTATTTTTTTCACATACACACGGGACATAACTCGGCGGGTTATGTCCCGTGTGTATGTAAATTCGGGTTTGTATTACTATACACATGGATTCGAAAAAGTTGTCAAAAACCAAATATATAACAAATAAATGTTATCAAAGGCAAGATAAGTTACTTTTCTACCAAACTGGATATATTTTTCGGGTTTTTATTCAATGTAACATGTTTATTCAGCTCGAAAACTAGGCACCGCCAAAACTGGGGGGGGGGCAGGTCAGTACTTTTTGACGGACCGTCTTTTTAAAAATCTACCAAAAACCAGGTAATTATCCGATCAATACGAAATTTTCAGCGATTATTAGGAGAAGAATGAACTTTATAACAGTGTACTTATTTTTCATAAACGATATTTATATATATATATATTTTTTTTTTGCTTACACCCCCCCCTTGTTTTGAAGTGGGAACAAATGTGCTTAAAATAATCATCTGAAACTGAACAAAACATATTGTGTTGTTGTAAGGGACAGAATTATAGATTTAAAAAAAAAAAAAATTGTTTGCATACCTTATTTTGACGTCTGAATATCAGAACTTCGATTGTGTTTAATTATCCCGCTTTTGAGTTTTGAAGTGTGAAATTCGGTGAATATGTTAAGTAAAATAATTAATTTAAGTTAAGCAAAACAAAAAAAAAAAAATTAATATTTATACGAAAAAAGCCATTTTAAAATTTTTGATAAATAAATTAACAATTTTTTTTAAGCGAGCCGAATAATGCATGACCATTATTAACCAGAGCATGCTTTGAATAATCGATACAAAAAAAATTCGATAAATATTGTGCCCTTTGTGTTAAAAATAGCATAATTTTTTTCGATCTCGTTTGAAAACGTTTGCCGCCTTTCGACTACGGTGGACCAAACGCGCTGAAATAATTTTTTTTTATTCTGCTTTAAATTGCCTCCCCCCCATTTTGGGGAGCCTGGCCCCCACACACATACACATTAAAAACCAAACTCATACAAATGGTCACCCATCTGGTACTGGCCAGCCTCAGCTTAATAATACATTGAAATTTTCGTCACTGAAAAATAAGTTTTTTTGGCCTGTTTGGTCTTCCATAGTTTTCTTCTTATCAAAAGAAAACGTAAACAGAGTCGATCTGAACTCTACGTTGACGCGAAATATTTGGTTACCTATATGAATAAGTGGAATTATTTGAAATTCAGGTACTTATATTATAATATTTTTGCATATTCTCTTAGAAAATCATCCTAAATCTTAGTTAGACAATAAATAAATAAATAAATTATTTCAACCCCCCCCTTTTTTTTTAAATATTTAAGTACGTTTTTTGTGCAAGACAAAAAATGTCAATTGTTAACTTTTTGGGAAAATTTAACATTTAAAATTGAATTAAAAATAGTAAAAACAGTTTTACATTATTCTGTTTTCTATATGATAAAATTCAGGGTTTTATCTTTCTGGAAAAAAAAAAGTTACTCAGAAATAATGGATTTTAATAAATGTAATTTAGTTTTAAAAAACAACAACAACTTGATTTTGCGGCCATTTTTGGCAGTGCCTATCGAAAACCATACAGTGTTTACCGATGTATTGGAAAATTCAAGATGGCGTCTGACTCCCTCTTTAACCTTTAACACGGTAAGTTTGGGAAAAAGGTGTTATAAATAAAAAACTGGATAAAATACTGTTAAAAACTTGCTCAATATATGTTACCGTGACATAGGTTGACATATATTCGGCGGGTTTTTAATAGTATTTTTTCTAGTTTTTTATTTATAACACCTTTTCCTGAACTTACCGTGTTAAAGAGGGAGTGAGGCGCCATCTTGAATTTTCCAATACATCGGTAAACACAGTATGTTTTTCGGGCTGAATAAACATGTTACATTGAATAAAAACACGAAAAATATATCCAGTTAGGTAGAAAAATAACTTATCTTGCCTTTGATAACATTTATTTGCTATATATTTGGTTTTTGACAACTTTTTCGAATCTATGTGTACAGTAATACAAACCAACTTTTGATTGTAAATACCGTTTTACCCGATGAATTTTCGTAATATTTGGATATATTACAATTTTCGACATCGCAATTAAGTACGTAATGCTTTTTTTAATTTTTTTTTTTTTTGTATTAAAACGACATTTTTTTAAATAGGGGATCAGTTTTGCATATAAATTTAACATAAAGTTATCACCTACTTTTGTCCGATCGTCTATCCGGATAGAGTTTCAGGAACATATAGCCAGATATTTTAGCTGATGGAGATAAATTGCAGGTGTGTGTGTGTGTGTTTTTCTTTGGAGGAGGGAGAGACTCCATTAACCCTATCACTAACTCTAGTTCCGAGTGACAATCTCCCCCCCCCCTGAAAATAGAGCCTCCTTTATTCTATCACTAACCTTAAGTTCAGTTGCTCCCCTCCTCCACAACCTTAAAAAATACAAACTACGTTAATGTAAGATTAAACTAGAATGGTTTCATCTATGATATAAATATCACCTGTATGTATGTATGTATAGGTGTGTCAGAAATTGCGTGAAAAATATTGAATAATTCCACCCCGTCTTTCTAAGCTTATAACTCCTCGAAAAATGTAATTCAAGCCCTAATTTTTTTTTTTCAATTAAAGGAGCAAGGACCAAGGTTTCATTAAAAAAAAAAGCAAAGAAACAATGTGGGTTTTTTAAAAAAAGTTTTTAAACTTCTAACTTTAAAGGTAAATTTCTAAAAAACACCACTTTTTTTTTTGTTTTAAATTTGAATATATTATTTATTGACCTTTTCTCTTCAATTTGTGATATATAACACTTTGGTGAGTAAATTAATTATTTACTTTTTAATAGACACTTGAAAATGGGGGGGGGGGCGTGAATAAAAAAAAACGTTTGTCTAAAATATTATATTCAGTTTATTGGAAAGAGCATAAAATTTCACATTGACCTTAAAGATATCATAAAAATAGAACCAATAGAAAAATTTTGATAGATTTTTAAAGATTAAAAATTGAAAAATATTGAGTTCGGAAAATTCATTACTGTTTTTTTTTTTAAATAAAAAAAATATTTCTATTACTTTTAAAACAACTTTAATAGTTTATTTTGGAAGTATAATCCATAAAGAAAATAAATAACCCACTTTTAAAAGAGAAATTACGAGTTTTTTTATATTTTATTCGCAGTTTCGTGTTAGGGGTGTTAAAAATTCCTACAAAAATTCTGATACACCTAATGTATTTATGCATAAAACTTTTGACAGAAACGACAGATTTCCACCGAGATTGGTATAGTTTTGAAGCTCGACCCTTTGGACGACAAATATCGAAAAATTGGCTAAAAACATTACTTCCTTCACCCTCAACTGGGCACTTTTCATCAAGGAGGGGTCGCTTTTTTCGCCGATATCTTCGAAAGCCATTCCCTCTTTTCGATTGACTAGCCCTAATTTAAACCTTCGCCACTTCTGGTTTGGCGATGGACACAACAGCAAAGACGTCACATTTTTTTTTTCCACATTCTTTTCTTCCTTCATGATATGGGTTCAAGCCAGCCTACCTACTACCACTTTTTTTTTTTTCTCAACACACACCTCCAAACACCCGGGCAACGCCGGGCACCCAGGCTAGTATTATTTAAATTTTATCAGTTTGGGAAGTGAGTGATCATTTTACATTGAATTTAAATGCGAAACTTATCCCTCAATTTAAATTTAAAAAATATTTATTATCCAATTTCTCTATGGTTTTCGTACATGATGATTTGAAAAGTATAATGAAAGAGTTGACATAATTTAGCTAAAAGTCCTCATCAACAATAATATTAAAAAAAAGTTACTAATCTTGAAACTTGCAATAGATTTTATATTTTACGAGCAGGCACCCCCACAATTGCCAAATCATAAAATATGCATAAATATCATATTGTAAACTGAGATATGTGCGAGATATATTCCAAATTTCAAGATGTTGACCATCTTCTTTTTTTTTTTTTTTTTTTTTTTTTTTTTTTTACAAGGTGGTCACCACTTATCAAGGCCCGGAAGCCACTCAGGGATAAGGGTTATTGTAAGTACAGTACGTTAGTGTGGATATTTAGTGTCTACTTAAGGGGGCGGTTCATCAAGAATTTGTTTACGTTAGACTTGAAGACATCCAAGTTATAGTCAGGAGGGAAACAGGCAGACGGAACAGAGTTCTACAGGCGTGCAGTTCCAAGAAAGAAGCTTTGTTCATCGTATCTACGTTTTGATTTAGGCATAGATAAAGAGTGGGGAAAGTTTTTGACAGTGGATTCAGCTAGACTAGTGTTTTTTGTAAAAGATTGGCGAGGGGGTGGGGACCAGAGATTGGAGTTCAGACGGGCACCTGCCATGGAAATAACGATAAAACAAAGATAGGCTTGCAACGTCTCTTCTGTAGGAGAGAGGTTGCAGGGAAGAGAAAAGGGCATCCCCCACTAAGCCACGAAGTCTATTTTGTACTCTGTCAAGGCAGGAAAGGCTGTTTTTAGCAGCTCCTGCCCAGATATGGCAGCAGTATTCCATCCTCGGACGTACCATTTATTCCTTTAAGTAAACAGTAAGTTGACAGTATCTGTTTCGTATCACAAAATCATTCATTTAATTAATATATCAATCAATAAATTTAAATACATTGATTGATATATATATTCACCCTTCTGGGAATCATCAATGCAGGGTGACACGATTATTGCCGGTTGGGAGATTCGAACACGGCCACAAAACCATCTCTGACTCTATTAACAAGAAAAAAAACTCACAGCCAAGCTCAACCATGAGAAATATCGTTGAAATTTAAACATTTATTTTTAAATGTTGTAACATCCATTCAGAGTAATCTAATGATTATAACATCATGATCTGCGTACGCGAGTATAATGTTTTTTTTTAACAGTTCACTTCTTGTAAGTAAAGTAAAAAAAAAAAATACTTGGGCTGAGATCAAAACTAAAACCTAAAGACAAAGAGTAAAGTACGATAACCAATAGGCCACCTTAAAACGATCTTTAAAATGTTTTCAAACCTACTTATTATTAATATAAGGAATCCGATGGCTCCTATGTACCAATTTTTCAATTTTAACTCCTTAGCAGACCTTTTTTCCGGATGAAAATGGATTAAAAAGTTTTCCACATGGCTGAATAGTATATATACACCAAATTTCAAGCGCCTGTAGATCAAACATTCATTGAGTAGGTTGAGAAAATTTCCCCACATACGCATGCACATATTGTGACTTTTATAGATATATAGATAGATTTTATGCAAATTTAATGTTTGCGAAAATGTTTAACAATTTAAATGTAGAATGTCATTTTCACACAATTTTTCCCCGTTTTTAGTTGTTTTTTTTTTAATTTATTTTAAAAAGTACAACTAAAACAATATTCATATTTTTATTTTTATGTTTTGTTTTTTACAAGTTCCAAAGTTCTTTTTTTAAAACAACATTAAATAGATATTTTGTATCAGAGATTGTGTCGAATGCATCAAAAAGCGCTGACTCATGCTTATATATTTCTCATTCTTATGTTGTTTGAAATAGCAGCGGCAGTGTGAACGTTATTTTAGGTATCAACATTGATTGAAAAAAGGCTCAAATCGACACATCACCCGATACGTTCGGGTTCAACTAATAAAACAACAAATTTTAGGCAAAATTCGACTTTATGGGCATTTTTTTACTATAGACAACAAATCGGAAAAGTTGTCAAGAAACAAATATATAACTGTAGGCGACTAAAAATTAGAGAACACCAGGGAGATGTGTAAATGTAATTGGGCTATTGTGTTTTATTTGTATTTTTCTGTTTAGTTTAAACTAACATAACAAATAAATGTTATCAAAGGCAAGATAAGTTACTTTTCTACCTACCTGGATAAGATTTTTGGTGTTTTAACTTATTTTAATGTGAACATCACATTTACTGAGTGAATTTCTATTAGTATTTTTATTTTTTATTTTTGAGCGGTTATTGAGACTCTGAATATGACAGCCTCATGTCCACCATTTTGTTGTTGTTGTTGTTGTTGTTATAACTTAAGTGCTTAGCACTACTTGTTTCAAACTAGATAAATGCTTTCACCAAAATCTCATCCAGGTATGTAGAAGAGAAACTTACCTTTCCTTTGGTAAAATTTATTTGTTATATATTTGTTTTTTGACCAATTTTTTCAGCTTGTTTGTCTGTCTGTAGTAACAAATGCCTGACTTTATATCTCAAACTTAGCCCTCTTCTCGGGTGATACACTGATTCCAATTTTTTTAAACAATTTTTTTAAGGATTTATATTTGATCCCAAAATACGAGGTGCATTCAATAGACTTCATGAATAAAATTTTTGAAGATATAAAGAACTTGAAACTTTTTTTCAAGATTACTGGATTTTGGCATTAAATAATGCCAAAATGATTGATATGCTGTTAAACAAAAATGACCGAACCAATCCAATTCAATCATCCAATATTATTAAAAACTGATTGTTTTGCTTTTTGTACACAAATAAAAAAAAAAAATAAAAATAAAGGAATAGGCAAAACAAACATTTACTTAAGGCAGTAGTTTTTTTTTTGTCAATACAAAAGTTAAAATCTTGTATAAGTCTAAAGAATTTTTTTTATTGAATAAACAATTTTATAAATTTGAAAAAATTGAGATTAAAAAAAAAAAAATTAATATTAAACGAAGTAACATTTTTTTTTTTTAAATAATCCAAAAACTTGATTACTTTCCATCCAACTAGAGGGTGTGATGATGTATGAGGTGCCTTCAATAAGTTTCCAAACTTTTTTGTGCGGGCATCTAAAATTATCATAGACTCTTGAAAATTCAGTATGTTATTGTCATACGTCTTATGAGATGACTGACCAACTTTTATGATTTCAGATACAAATGAACAGCTACAGCAGAAATTAGAATACACTCTACTAAAGTCTGATTATCACAGTTGGTGAATTTCAAAAATGCAATCTGGATGTGAGGACATTTTAGAAAAATATAATTCTGTTTTAAACTTTGAAAAAATGCTACAGAAACGTATGGAATGCTTTAGACTGCTTTTGGACCATCTTGCATGAATTGAGCATCAGCTTTTGAGTGGCATAAAAGATTCAAGCAAGGCAAAGATTCTGTGAGGCATGATGAGAGGTTTGGGAAACGTAAGGAAGTCAGAACACCAGAGTTGATTGGCCAAATAAAGAATTTCATGAATAAGGACCGTCGCGTATCTATAGAGACAATAAGTGTACAGTTTGATGTCAGTGTGGGAACTGTACACACAATTATTCGCAAGGAACTGAAGATGAAACAGATTTGCACAAAGTTTATCCCAAAGGTGCTCCATCCTTGTCGCAGACTATTTGACGAGGATGGGCATCAAGACAGTTCCTCGCCCTCCTTATAATCCAGATCTTGCTCCCTGTGAATTTTGGTTATTCCCTAAGCTCAAGGAAAACCTTAGAGTTTGTCGATATGAGACAAGTAACTCTCGCTTCTCCTATTTTGTCATTCAGTCTTCAATCAAAAGAGTGATTTTTCTGACAAAGGGTGAAGAAAAAGCTGCTTAAAGGTCGGTAGTACTTGGTGACCAGTAGTCTGAGATGTCGGAAATTTTTCTGTCTCTGTCTGTCTTTGTGGCCATGTCACTAGTAAGGGTGCTGGAGGTAAACGTTTTGTCTGGGCTGACGTTATCCGTCTGATAGTCAAGGACCCGAACCTTGGATTAACCACTAAAGAGGCTGTCCTATCAGCAGGCGCAAAGTACTGGGACTGCTGTATTGCCATTTGGTGAGTGGATCTGGACCATGCAGTAGTCTCTGGTGGGGCCTCTCGATGCCATACTAGTGGGTAATTGTTACGGCTTTACCTTTTCGTATGCTACAAAAAAAAAAAATTTTCCTGTCTTTTTCTCTCTTACTTTCCTTCTCTGTACTGCTCTAACCAAGTATGCCGACCTATTCCACAAATCCCAAAACCTCAACATGAAATATCTCTAGAATAAAAACTCGATTAAACCTAGAACCCCATCTTCCAATGTAGACCCCTACTACCAGGTCTCCTTCTCCAATATCAGGGGTCTACGTTCCAACCTTCCAGAGGTTGAAACCCAATTACAGGAGACAAAACCGGACATATTATTTCTAAGTGAAACTGGAATAGGGCCGACCACTTCCCTAGATGAGTTCATAATTAATGGATACTCCAATTTAACAGCTAAATCTGACACCCAAGATCGCCATGGGCATGGAATATGTGCCTACATTAAGGATGGCTTCCCGTGTGGCAGGGATATCTCTAGAGAAGATCCTATTTACCCTATATGTGCTTCAGGGTTGCACTTGCTAACACCACTGCATTTATATTTGCCCTCTATAGGACCCACAACAGCGGAGTTACTATCTTTAAGAGCATATCTGAGAAAATAGACCACATACTGTCTTCACATCCCTCGGCTAACATCCACATCTGTGGTGACTTCAACGTCCATAACGTGGAATGGCTGACCCATTCAAATAAGACAGATGATGAGAGGAGGTTTTGTCATGATTTTGCCATTGCTTATGACCTCACTCAGATTGTTCGCGAACCCACCCGTGTGCCCGATACACCCAATCAATATGAGAGCCTCTTAGACCTTTTTCTCTCAACTTCCCCTGATAGGAGGAAGTCAATTTCTAAAACACATGCCCGTATGTAAAGTTGACATTATAAACTGAATATGATGATGATTATGAGAAATCATCACCCAAAATTTTGATAAAAGCTTGCATCTGAAGAACAATAATAGTTATCAAAAGTACCAAAAGGTCATTTGAATAAAACATTATAAACTTGACAGGCATCTGCATGTAAAAGCAACAAACTAGGAATTGTCAGAAAAAAAATTAAAAATATGTTTCAAAGGTTGTGTTCAGCAAATGGTTACACAGGTGTAATCAAAGTCAGGTCAATCCTGTGAATGACGATGATTGAATAAAACGCCTTTAGGATGTGGTTACAGTGACGACACCACTCCAAAATTGGTGTTTCAAGTGGTCACAAATGTTTATTCGGAGTGGAACGATAAAAGTGCCGCCCTAAAGAAAACAACACTACAGCTTTATTCTAAAACTTTTATTGAAAAAATCAATTCAGGAAACTTGATTATGTCGTGGAGCCGACATCTATTCAATGTAGCTGCCTTCAGCCTCAATCACCGCCTCAATACAGGTCTGGAACTGGGAGCATGCCTTTTCCACAAGCACCGGCAGGAGCAAGGCGGATACTCTGTAGATGGCGATGATCAGATTGGCTTTGGTGTTGTGGGAGGTCATGTTGGTGCTGTTCTCGATGTATGATCAAACAAAGTAGTCCAGTGGGGTCAGGTTGAGGGAGGAGTGGGGCTAGTGAGAGAAGGTTACAAAGTTGTAGCAATCCTGAAGCCAAACCTGAATCTCTTTGGACTTGTGGGCTGGTGCCGAGTCCTGCTGCGACAACTCATCCCAATCCTCAATTAAACTACTCAGCCACATAAGATCAACATTGTATTTACAAATTTTTGTTTGAGTCATTAAGTCATGCAACACCTTTTCATTTTATTTCCAGTATTGACTGTTGGGTTGCAGAAGAGCTTCAAATCGGCATCGGCAAGAGTTGTCGATTGTCCAGACCTTACGGAGAAACCATTCAGACTTGCTGCACCAGGTAAAAATCAACTTTTTTTTTTTCTACTTGGGAGTCACCACTTATCAAGGCCCGAAGGCCACTTGAGGATAAGGGTTTATGAATGTAAGATAGTAGTGTGGTAATCATTAATGATGCAAATTGGGTAAAATTTGATTATTTATAAGGACGGCTTGACAAGAACTTGTTTATATTGGATTTGAAGACTACCATGTTGTAGTCAACTGGGAACCAGACCAACAGAACAGTGTTCCACAGACTCTGTTCATGGAATCTGCGTTTAGACTTAGGCACAGTTAGAGAGTGGAGGAAATTGTATATACGTGGTTGTAGTAAGTGTTTTTTATGAAAGTTTGGCAAGGGAGAACCATAGATTGAAGTTCAGCCAAGCACTTGCCATGAAAATAATAATAGAATAGAGACAGGCTCGCAACGTCTCTTCTGTGGAAAAGAGGTTGCAGGGAAGAGAAAAGGGCATCGCTTACTAGGTTTCAAAAGTAGTTTTGAACTTTATCAAGGCTAGATAGAGTGCGCTGAGCAGCTCCTGCCCTGATATGGCAAAAGTTTTTTTTTTTTTTTTTTTTTTTTTTTTTTTACACAGTGATCACCACTTATCAAGGCCCGAAAGCCACAAGAAGTACTCCATTTTCGTGCAAACCTGGCTCTTATACAGGTACAGAATTGTATCGGCAATGAGATTCTGTACTGTAGCGGCAGAGTGATCCAACCGTTTTTCAAGTGATATTAGCAACAGATTTGATGCATGTATTCCATTTCAGCTCAGAAGTGAAGGTCAATTCCAGAAGCTTGTCAAAACATAGAGCTTCCTCAAGACGAGAGCCATTCATTTCAATTGGGGTGTGATAAGAGTTAGAGCGACTGTGATGAAAGGAGAGAAGCTTTGTTTTCAATGCATAAAAATTAACCAGCCACCTTTTTCCCCATTGCACCATGTTCTCAAGATCATACAAGAGAGAATCAGAAAGATCTTGGTCATTGCTAGCCTTTGCAGTCTTGCCATAGATTATTATGTCGTCAGCATAAATGTCTATGAATGATCTAAGAATGTGATTTGGGAGATCATTGATGAAGATCAAGAAGAGAGTTGGGCTCAAGATGGAACCTTGAGGGATGCTAGCATTAATACTATGAATTTCTGATTTCTGCCCATAAATAACTACTCTTATAAGCCTATCAGAGAGAAAGGATTTAATAATTGTGAGGACATTTCCCGCTATTCCATAGCTGGCGATCTTGTGAAGTAGACCATGTCATACTCTATCAAAAGCCTATGATATGTCAAGAGCTATTGCTCTAGAAACGAAGCCCCTGTTGAGATATTCACCGATCCTGCATGATATAACAGTTAGTACATCAGCTGTAAATCTCACAGAATGGAAACAATATTGCATGTTGCTTTTCTTCGTGCTCTTGTTTTGTGTTGTATATTAAAGTAGCAAATTTGTCACATACAGTAGAACCCCAGGATACGGCATTAAAAATTAGCAACAAAATAAAGTACAGTACATAATACACATGTATATAATCAAATAACAGTATAAATAACACTGTAAGGCATTACCGTAATACTGTAACCAGGGGCCGGAAAAACATCATATTCTAGATCATAACCTGAAAAAAAAAACGTATTCTAGGGCCACCGTATCCCCGGGTTCTACTGTATTTCTAGTAAAACTTCTTTTCTCTTTACCTGTTTTCCTCCTCCCTTCCTTCTCATTAATCTTCTTCCTTCATCGCCCAGCCATTCCTCTCTCTAGCCATACACACACACGCAGACAAGTCTTAGACAGTGTTCAAAATTGAGTCACCAATGTACTAGCATCCATACTCCAACCTTTGTCCTATCATTGAAATGTGGCATCTCTGTGTCTGTTTTACAAGTATTTTAATGGAATGTACACTGATGAGCTCAAAGCTCTTGTACCCACACAATGTGAATACCCCCAACAGACCCGACAAGCAGCAAAATTCCACTCCTACATGGTAGAGATCCCTAGATACCGGAAAGCCTTCTACTCAAATAGCTTCTTCTCTCTAATTGCTAGACTTTGTAATGCTCTCCTGGGCCCCTGCTTCCCTCACTGTGCTGACACGCAGATGTTCAAGTGTAATGTGAACAGACATCTCGCTGCCTAACTTCCTACATAGTATCCCTGTAAATTGTGCCTTGTTTGGGGTAAAAATGACAGTAAAAAACAAAGAAAAAACTCTCCCTTATATAGGTCTGAAGAAGTGAGTTTGGATTGAAAAAAAATCAGAGTTACTGCCCTTTAGTTTTTTTTTTTTTTTTTTTTTTTTTTTAATTACATTTTCACCCCAAACAAGGCACATTGCCACTTTGGTGTAGGGGGCTACTATCAGGGGAAACATCTACTGGGGCACTATGTAGGGATTAGGGCAGCGAGATGTTGGTTCACGTTGCACTTGAACTTATGCATGTCAGTACAGTTGGGGAAGCAGTGACCTGGAATGGAATTCCAGAGTCTAGCAGTTCTGGGGAAGAAACTACTGGAGTAGAACGATCTTTTACATCTAGGGATCTCTACAGTGTGGGGGTGGGATTTTGCAGCTTGTCGGGTCTGTCGAGGGTGTTCACGTCGTGGGCGCACAAGTGCTTGCAGTTCTTCAGAGCATTCACCATTATAATACTTGTAGAACAGGCAGAGGGATGCAACGTTTCGACGATGGGACAGAGGCTGAAGTTTTGATGCCAGTTTAGGGCCTATCAGATTTGCGACTCTCTTTTGAACCCTGTCAAGGAGAGAGAGACTAGTAGCCGATGCACCGGCCCAAATATGACAGCAATACTCCATACATGGGCGAATAGTGGCCTTATAGAGGTACAGGATACTTTCGGGTGTTAGAAGTTTTCTAGCACGGTAGAGAGAGCCCACCTTCCTCGCAGCGGCCCTGGCAATGCCCTCGATGTAATTGTTCCAGCTCATGTTTCCTGTGAACGTTAGGCCAAGGAGCTTGAAAGACGTACTCTCAGCTAAAGAGTTGTTGGCCATTGCTATAGGTGGTAGAGAAGGTTTCCTGTAATTATTGAATGAAACCAGTTTTGTCTTGGTGGCATTGAACGTTACCATCCATTTTTGTCCCCATTCCACTACTGATTTGAGGTCATCCTCTAGTGTTTCTGCCATTACTTTAGATATATGTTCATTTGTTTTCCTGTCGTGCCTGCTATAGAGTGTGGTGTCATCAGCATATATACCCATCTCAGAGGCAATTTTATCGGGGAGGTCATTTATGAATATCAGGAACAGCAGAGGACCAAGGATAGATCCCTGGGGCACTCCGGCATTTATATTATATTGTTTAGACGTACGACCGTCGAGGACAACCTGGATTTTTCTCTTATCTAAGAAGGATTTAATTATGTTAAGTATTCTACCAGTGATACCGTAAGATCTAATCTTCCTGAGGAGACCCTCATGCCATACCCTGTCAAAAGCCTTAGATATATCTAGAGCTACCGCTCTGCCCTCTCCCGCTTTGTCCAGTGAATGGTATATGCGTTCAGAGATTACAGTGAGGATGTCTGCCGTGGAACGGGCTTGTCTAAATCCATATTGATGGTCGGTCAGAAGTTTAGCATCTGTAAGGTGCTGGACTAGAGCATGGTTAATTAAGGTCTCAAATATTTTGGCAAAAAGTGGGAGGAGGCTAATAGGGCGATAATTTAATTGGTCAGTTCTTTCGCCAGAATTCTTGAATACTGGTACCACAGAAGCAGTTTTCCAGCAGCTCGGAAAGCAAGATTCATTAAGGCATTTGTTGTAGAGTTTGGAGAGAACTGGAGCTACTTCGGCTGAGCACTTTTTTAATAGCACAGCTGGGATGAGGTCGGGTCCACATGCTTTGGAAGTGTCAAGGTTTTTTATGATAGCATGCACCTGAGCAGGGGTGATTTCCAGATCGTCTAGCTTGGCGTCTGTCCGCATAGGAAAGTCAGGTAGGGGGTGGTTTAAAGGGTCCAGTGTAGAGTTGGAGGCAAACCGACTGGCAAGCATGTTAGCCTTCTCGGTTGCTGAGCAAAGAACCTCGTGATTGTTGGTTAGTGGGGGAATCGTTGATTGCCCATTATTTACTACACTGTTGTAGATTTTCCAGAAGTCACGAGTTCCTAATTTTTGTGCTTCGATGCGTTTTTTAGTGGTTTCCGTAAATTCCCTCTTAGCTGTCGCTATTTCTTTCTTAACGTTACTTCTAGCTTCTATGTACTTTTGTCTGTTTGAACTGGACTTATGTCGGTTAAACCTTCGGAATGCATGCTGCCTTTGAGCAATGGCAGTTGCGCAAGTCGAAGTAAACCATTGGGGAGAGTGGGGCTTGCTATAGAATTTCCGCATGGGAACATGCGCTTCGATTGCAGTTTTGAACCATTCAGTGGTCTCAGTTGCACACTGTTCAGCAGGAAGAGAAAAAATATTTCCCCATGGGGCGTCTCTGATAAGATATCTGATTGCTTCCCAGTCAGCCTTTTTATAATATCTCGTTGTTTTGAGCACTGGCTCTTCAGTTTTGGGTCTAGAGTTTCGGGCGATTTCAACCATTATTACCGCATGATCAGCGTTCCCAAGTGGGCTGTCGGATTTCGTTACACAATCATCAGGAATTGTGGTCAAAAACAGATCTAATAGTGATGCGTGTTGTTCTTCCTGATCAGGGAAGCGGGTTGGAAAAGTAACAATTTGCGATAGGGAGTGAGATACAGAGAAGCTATGAGTTGCGCTGCCTGCTGCATCTGTATAAGTAGAGAATCCAAGCCAGTTTTTGTGATGGACATTAAAGTCACCAAATACATGTACTTGGGCGCTAGTGTCGAAGGAGAGTGCTGTGTCTATGCTGTCAGATACTTTGTTTATTATGGTGCAGTCTTGGGTCGAAGGAGAGCGGTAGAGAAAGTAAAAGTAGCTAATGTTGTGTTGCATGATTAGTCTAAAGCACATAAAGGCTTGATCATCCATTTCTAGGTTTGTTTCTCTAGTCAGGGGAAGGGTATTACGAATTAGTGGATCATTTTTTTTTTTGTAGTTTTTGAAATTTATTTAATTTCGTCATAATACATAAGTATGTAATAATGTTTTCACCTGAAATGCGTGGGTTTAAAAGATAACCAATATAAACAAGCACCTAAAAACGATAGCATATTCTTCACCACATGATTGAAAGGAAAACTTCTACCCAAGTGGCGATTGTTTCATTGTGTGGAGGCATATATGAAAAAGGTAATAAAATCATTTTTGTTATTTCTTTTGTTTGTTAACCCAGGAATCTGTGGTAGTCCTCGTCTTGCTGATGTTGGAGGGCCGCCATTTTTGCTTCCAGAAGTTCAACGTGAAAAGGTAGGTTTGTTTGGATTGTTTGGCAATTTATAAAGATCGCAGTCACGGAAGAACGCAAAAAAAAAAAAATACTTAAGCATTAAAAGTAGTTTTATGTTGTTTTCACTAAACATTTGAGCTGAAATAGAATGAATATAATTTATTGAGATATCTCTGACGGAATATAATCAGTAAATTGCAGGGTGGAATGATAAAGTTGTCATCCTAAAGAAAACAACAGATTAGGTTTATTTTAAAACTTTTATTAAAAAAAATTGATTCAGGTAACTTGATTATGTAGCAAAGCTGATATCTATTCAAGCTAGCCGCCTTTAGCCTCAAGAACCGCCTTGATACGGATCTGGAACTGGGAGCATGCCTTTTCCATAAGCACCGGCAAGCGCTCGGCAAAGACTCAGCAATCAGGCTGGCTTTGGCATTGTGGGAGGTCATGTTCTACGAATGACCAAATGAAGTAGTCCAATGGGTTCAAGTTGAGGGAGGAGTTGTAACACGCCTTCTAAAGTCACGCTTGGGTCCCTTTGGACTTGTGGATTGGCGTTGAGTCCTGCAACTACACTCAGGGTCTGCCAGCATCCACCTGATTGCACCAGGAGATTACCACATTTTTTAGCTCATCGAGTTACACTTTTGTGTTGACTTTGAAGATGTGAGGTGGCATGATGTGTCCCTCGCTTGAAACCATACCAAAGACCATAACCGTGGCCAGAAACTTTTGCTTTCATCACCCTGAGCATATCCCTGTTATTCGTGGCAATCCAATGATGCATAACTTGGATCGGTAGAGAGCATGTGTTGTACAGCAGCGCATCTCCAATCTCGATCGTTGAACGTTGTGTCACTTTCACACATGATAGAAGGCTCCTATCGCTCTTGGGATTTGTACACAACTGGCTAACTAGTAGATGGTCTGCAACAAAAAAAGAAAACCGTTTTTCATCAAACGGAAATGGAATCATGTCTTTTTTTTTCTAAGGTGACAATTTTATTGTTCCACCCTATAATCAGATGAAATGAGATTCAACACACAGAGTAAGTTATAACAAGTTCATTGTACAAAGGATACTCATATGTATCTTAAATGCTGGAGTGTCAAGATTAGCTTAGTCTCTCTTGCATTGATTACGGCATGCTAGCTTCTTTTATAAACAGAGTAATCCATTCTCAGGGGGTGTCAGGATCTTCCACTATATTACTTATCTATTATTGTTCTCCAATTCATCCGTCCGCACTTTTCTCAATAACTATGCCTTGGCATTTTAAAAAATTTTGCACAAACATTAAACATGATATAAATAAAAAAGTAACAGAACGGATTTTCCGGGAAAACTCTGGTTGCCCCCCCCCTCCCCCAAACCGGGGTACCTTTCGTGTTAAAATGGCAAAAATTGGCACTTTTGTGCTTATTAAAAAAAATTGATGCCTTGGATTTTAATAAAACTTTTTTATAAAAAAATTGATGCCTTGGATTTTTATAAAACTTATAAAAGTTGTAACTAACTGATTTCTATATAATTTTACTTGTCTATACTTTGCGATAACTCTTGGGTCTGCCTCAGGGGCTCTTTTAAGGCTAATAAAAGCACTCCATTTTTGGGACTATTTTACCATGTTTGTCCAGAATTTTCTGTGTATGTCTATTTAACAGTTTTGCATGGTGCTGAACTCAAATTTAAATATGTTAAGCCCTTGGGGACTTTTGGGACTAAATGGTGGCAGGGGGGTGGGGCAAATGATGGGTTGAGTCATTTCTTTTTTTGCATGGTGCAGAACTCAAATTTACATATGTTAAGGCCTAAAACTGCACCGTTTGTTCATTTTCACCAGGATTTGACGTTCCCTGGGGACTTTTAGGTTAAATGGGAGGAGAGCAAATGCTGAACTTAGTCATTTTTTTTTATGCCTCGTTCACTGTGCACTCACAGGGGACCATGCATGCTTCACTTGTTAATTTTTAAAAATCTGAATTTGTTTGTCACCGTCTTAATTTTTCACGTCATGACGCCATTTCTAACAAACTTTCCAAACTTAACATCTAACGCTGGAACGCTATATGTTTTGGTTTCAATTCTAGTTGATGACACACATAAAAAATGCTGAGCTAAATACAAGTTTTATGCACAGTTACCTCCCCTGCTACAAAAACTTTATTTTGTTTTTAAACTATTAGTGTGAGGACAATTAATCGGAATTGGAAAAATCAGAACTTTTGGAACTTTTTTTTTTTTGTATCAGAAAATCTTTTACCTTCTTTTCCGAAGCTAAAAACCATTCTTTTACCTTTGTTTTAACTTTGTTTAACTCTTATTTTACTGAATTATTTCTATCTATTATTTTACTGAATTTGTTTGTCACCGTCTTAATTTTTAACGTCATGACGTCATTTCTAACAAACTTTTCAAGCTTAACATCTAACGCTGGAACGCTATATGTTTTGGTTTCGATTCTAGCTGATGGCACCCAAGTCACATATATATATATATAACAACACAATTAAATACTGTAAATTATAATTTACAAGAATTTATTGTTCGACAGGATACTCAAAAAGAAATATTAAGGAAAACTATGGCTGGAGCGCTATATGTTTTGGTTTGGATTCTAGCTGATAGCACTAAAGTCATATTTTTTATTTTTAAAATCATCACTACTATTTATTGGGTACAATATAAAAATCAATTGAGTTGTGGCTCTATAATAATAAATACAGAATCTGCATACATTAAAATATATTTAAACGTATCTTACAACCGGGCAATTTCGGAGCACGGAGCACTGCAATATATTGGGTACAATATAATAATCAATAGAGAACTGGGTCTATAAATACAAATTCTGTATAAATTAACATATCATATTTAAGCATATTTTTAATTGAGCAGTTTTCTAGTGTTGGGACGATCAATCTGAATTGGATATCCCAAAAATCAGAAATTTTTGGGATATCGGAATTGGTATCGAAATCAGAAAAATTTGAGCCTATTTTCCGATGCCAAAACCGATTCCTTAAATTATCTTTTTTATTTGATTTTGGTTTAAGAAACATCGTCCACTGCTTGTAGTAATAATAAAAATTCTAAATATTTATTAGATTTAAACTTCTAAATCAATAAACTAAAATCTCTAGATCACCCCCTGACAAGTGTGTTTTACGTTTGAGAAAACAGAAGCACATTTAAGATGTGTTTTTATGGTAATCGGGACAAAATAACATTTTTATTGTCAAATATTCAGATTTATAAAGAATCGGAATCAGTAATTTAGTACAGAATCAGTAATTGTATCGGAATCAGGGAAAAATATTGGAATCGTCCCATCACTAGTATAAATGTTAGCAATCTTCATGTAAGGTTTAAATATGTAGATACGTCCAATGTTAATCAGAATTCTTGATCACTACATTCTTCCAGATTTATAACATTGAGGCATTATCCAAGCTTCTTCTTCCATGACCGTAATCTTTATAAATTTCTGATTGTTTTTAGCATGATTGCTTTTGTTTCTATTTTAAATATTAACTTCTCTAATACTTGATCTAGCTCAACCAATCAGAAGCCTTAGATATTTCACAGTCCCTTTTCTGTCTGCCCAATAACAATTTGGTCATGATCTATTAGGTTAGTGCAAAAATAATGTTGTTTTTTGACATGAAGTCGAATGTCAAAAAACAACATTATCTTTGCACCAGCCTAATAGATCTCTGAATTCATTTAAATTGTTGTATACGTTGGGTTTTAAAAAATGCAGATTCATCCGATGTTATTCAAAATTCTTGATTACTCCATTCTTTCAGATCTATAACATCGAGACATTATCCAAGATGATGGAGCTTCCTGGAGCATTTTGTATTGGAGCTGGAGCCGGACCAGGACATCATGAAGGTGTGAATGCTGAGGTAAGACATTTTCATTTTCACCATAATTTATTTGAGCCATTCTGTTTATCTTAAAAAGGAATGCTTTTTGTTATTCTCCTCCATTCATTGTTCTTCAAGTCCACCACTCTTTGTCATCCATGTATCGTTCTCCACTCCATGTCATCCATGTATTGTCCCCATTCGTTGTCTCCCATCTATCGTCCTCCACTCTTTGTCATCCATATATCATCCTCCACTCCTTGTAATTGATCTATCATCCTCCACTCCTTGTAATTGATCTATCGTCCTCCACTCTTTGTCATCGATCTATCGTCCTCCACTCCTTGTAATCGATCTATCGTCCTCCACTCCTTGTAATCGATCTATCGTCCTCCACTCCTTGTAATCGATCTATCGTCCTCCACTCTTTGTAATCGATCTATCGTCCTCCACTCCTTGTAATCGATCTATTGTCCTCCACTCTTTGTCATCGATCTATCGTCCTCCACTCCTTGTAATCGATCTATCGTCCTCCACTCCTTGTAATCGATCTATCGTCCTCCACTCTTTGTCATCGATCTATCGTCCTCCACTCTTTGTCATCGATCTATCGTCCTCCACTCTTTGTCATCGATCTATCGTCCTCCACTCTTTGTCATCGATCTATCGTCCTCCACTCTTTGTAATCGATCTATCGTCCTCCACTCCTTGTCATCGATCTATCGTCCTCCACTCCTTGTCATCGATCTATCGTCCTCCACTCCTTGTCATCGATCTATCGTCCTCCACTCCTTGTCATCGATCTATCGTCCTCCACTCCTTGTCATCGATCTATCGTCCTCCACTCCTTGTCATCGATCTATCGTCCTCCACTCCTTGTCATCGATCTATCGTCCTCCACTCCTTGTCATCGATCTATCGTCCTCCACTCCTTGTCATCGATCTATCGTCCTCCACTCCTTGTAATTGATCTATCGTCCTCCACTCTTTGTCATCGATCTATCGTCCTCCACTCCTTGTCGTCCATGTATCGTACTCTACTCTTTGTCCTCCATGTAGCAATACCTACCAACCACAAAATGCTTTGGATAATTACAAATTTCAAGCTAGTTCTACTAAAATAATCTATAAATATAAAAGCGAAAATATTTGTATGTGTGCGTTTTCGTGTATGTCCAAGAAAGGCTTTTTTCCAAGAACCGATCGGTCGCCTCACAACTTCCTAAAACTTTTTATATCACGCCTAAATGATAATATCTACGAGTTAATAACCGGGGTCGCCTGTCTATTTAATTTGCCCGACTTTCAAACGATAAAGTTTCAACAATTTTCGATCGCCGCATATGCATTAAGCTTTTTCGTACAAAAAAAAAGAAGCGAACAGACTCGCGGTAAATAAAACACTGTCCGGCACTCAAAGTTGACATCATTAACTCATCAAAAACGGGCATCTGCCAAGTCGCACTTTTTTTTTCACACTTTATTATTTTCCAACTGCGCGTCAAGGCTTGGTTTGTTTGTTTTTTTTAAAACAACCAACGATTTTTATTTTCATTCACCCAAAAACACACACACCTACAAACACCTGGGCAACGCCGGGTACTCCCCGCTAGTCATATTTTAAAACCCAAAACACTTTAAGCTCTCCATTTTGTTGAGAAATGAATATACTTTCACATTCTTTAAAAAATAATAATCTACATGATATATATTTTAAGAGATTTTTGGAAAGTAATGATGAAATGTTAATGCTATGAAACGGCCATTTTGCTTCAGATTTTTAAAAATTTTCTTTTACCTCTGCAGTGCTTAAAACTTGGTACCACTTCCTTAGCTCTAAAAAGTCAATAATATGCTCCTGCACCCCCCCCGTTCGAAAACTTTGACAACCTCTGCTGTAGAGGATTGAACGAGACACCACATGCCCTTTTGTACCAGTCTTTAACATTTCTATTGTTATTATTATTATTATTAGTAGTAGTAGTACTATTATTAGCTGTAATAGTATTAATAATAGTATTAGTAGTAATTTTCATTGTTAGAAATAGTATTAATATTATTTTAGTATTATTAATCTAGTAACATTAGTATTATCAATAGTAGTAATATTAGTATTGTTAATAATATTAAAATTAGTTCAGGCCAAGATCATAGTGTAGTATCTGTTCTGATGCTATACTTCACCTTTTCTGTCCTCGGTAAGTGTGTTATTTTATTATTACTTATTTATTACTATACGTTTCTTTACTAATCGTTCTCTTTTACGTTTGCTTTTACGTTTATCATTATTCTCACTTATATGTGTGAGGGTGTGTATGCTCTTACGTATGTTACGTGTAGTTCACTGTTATATGTGTGTGTGGGTGTGTGTTCTCATCCTTACACCGATCCTTGCCTTGAAAGTCTCCGAGATGTGTACGTGCAAATGTATAATGCATACACACCTGGTTGCCTTGGCCAGCGGATGATATCTTCTTGGACGCTGGTCTCCATCTCATGGGGAGTAGTACTTACTGCTGCAGACAGATGCATTAATGAACACAAGATGGGATTTGAAGCTTCAATTGTTTATTCAAGGTAAGCCTATATCTCGGACTCTGGTTGTCGGGGGAGAGAACCGAAATCTCCCATCTGCTTCATCTGCAGCCTAAAACCACTCTCAGCCCATATGGTCGTCAACCGGAAGCCTACGACCACAATTCCCGTGTCGCCCCTTATTTCCGGTGCATTCTATCTAGGTCGTCAAAAGGTGACTTGAGTTTGACGCCTGTCAAACCTAACCTTTTCTGACCCCGCTAAATCGCTAATGGGAAACAGAATATGCCTACATAACTTTCTATTTCTAAAACTACCTATATAGCATTTAAGCTGGGATTCCCAATACTATAAGTGGAGGAAAAATCCTTCATGACTGAGACAATTTTTATTTTTGTACTTATCTAGAGTGCTCTTTTTTGGGCAGTTGGATTTTCCCTACATTAAAAACCGACCTTGTGTCTAACTCTGTCTTCATGGGGGACCCAAGTATATGAAGCAGTAATATTTTTAGTAGTATTAGTAGTAGTATTAATGTTATTTTAGTTGTAATATGATAATAAAAAATATTTTAGTCATATTAGTAGTAGTAGTAACATTATTTTTAGTAGTAGTATTAACATAGTATTATTATTAGTAGTAGTATTATCATTAATATTATTGATATTAGAAATAGTAGCAGCAGTAGTAGTAGTAGTAGTAGTTAAATCATGGGGTTGAAATCATTCGAGTTGGGAGAGAGGACAGATGCTGAGACTGTAAAGTAATTACAATAATTTTTTAAATTCTCAAAGATTTTTTTTTCTTCACAGATGATGTGCAATTTGAATTTAAAGGATGCAAATGGTCATCAGACATATTTGGCCAAAGTTGATCCTGTGGTAAGTATTTAAAAAAAAAATGTTTTTCAATCGCCTCACCACCCAATATACCTTTTTGGCATTTGAATTCTTATCAGCTTTCATTAATAGACACTTCTCTTCGTCTGTAATGGTAATGCTCTGCTAGCTAATAATGGCAGTGATTAGCCATTACCTTATTTAACTATAGAACGCCATTTCATACACATTATTTTGTAATATTAAAACATTGCATTTTTTCCTAGGAGTGCCATGTTAATCATCATCATAATCTACAGAGGAAGTAGCTCAAATTTTTCCCTTTCTTCCATAAGTCCTCTTATGACCCCATTCTACACCACGTGCATTTATACCTTTTCCTACTTTCCAGGGTCTAATTCATCATTAACTGACTAGTAATTCCTTACACATCGCATACTCCTAATGCTTTACCACTACTCAAATAATGATTTCTTCCTCCAACCATCCCTCGCAATCTCATTGGTTGAAGTATATATATATCTGGACATTCCGGATTGACCAAAACATCATTCAAAAAAGAATGCTACTGAGATTAACACAAACATGGCTTCCCTAAGTAGAATCATTACATATTAAATACCCCGATTACAAACAAATCAATTGATTTATTGCTTATCTGTCGTGTTATTTTAACAAACGGAAATGAGAGTTTTATATTTTCATTGTTGTTTACATTTATTTCATTTGCAATGACAAATAATTATTAATTATATTTTATTTTAGTAATAAAGATAACGAGACAGTAATTTGTTTTTATGAAACGGTTATTAGGAATGCTTTAGGAAAACGTTTTGTCTCATTTTGGTTTCGGGTTACCAATTTGATTTTTAAGTTTTCACATTTGATTACATTATAACTGCTTCACAAACTATAAATGGCTAAAATTAAATCACGCTATTATTTCACATGTTAAGATGTGGTTAACAATTAATTTAAATTAACCTTTTATTTTATTAATAAGGATACCACAATAGTATTTCTAGGGATGCGTATGATAATATTTTGGTTTGTTTGGTTTTCGAGTTTCCGATTTGATTTATATGATTCCATGAATAAAGTTACATCACGCTATTATTACACGTTTGAAGACGTCATTAAATTTTAATTTCACTTAACCACGTTTTTTTTTTTTTTGACAAATAAAAAAAAAAAAAAAAAAAAAAAAGAGTAAATATGAGGATTCTTTCCACCTTTGACCAATCCTTTAAAATTACGACTTATATATGTTTTCTGGGGTGCGGAAAACAAAAATCACGTTTAAAATTCCGGCAAACAAGTAATTTAACATATATGAAGAAATGTTAGTTTCATAAAAGATTTTTGGGGGTGCTGAGAACGAAAATGACGTTTAAAATTCCGGCAAACGAGTAGTTTCAAAAATATTAAATACTGTTGCTTTCAAAAAAGTAGGGAATCACTTGTATATAATAATTTAACGTAAAATGAGCACTCACTTTATGGCCACCTTTTGTTTGAACACGATTTACCATAAACTGAGCACCAATTTTTTTTTTTGGGGGGGGGGTACCAGGCATGAATAATCGATTTGATGTGCACCAACCCCGAACAGAAAAAGTTGGTGCTCATTTTACATTAAATTGTGTTTGTTGTACGTTGACCCCACCCCACCCCCGTATAAAGGTGGCCATAAAGTGGGTGCTCATTTATGCTTTAAATTATTATAGAAAAGTGATCCCCCACTTTTTAGAAACTAACATTTAGTGAAAGTTGAATTTAACCCGAAAACACTAATTACAAAAAACGCGGTACAAAAAATGCATGACCAAATTTTCAAGTAGATATTGATCTCAGATGCGTATGATGGCAGAACGCGATACCATATGCCAGCATAACTTAGTGCTTATGAATTTTTTGGTACCACGCAATTTTTGAATAGTTTTTGCAGGTTAAATTCATGTTTTATGATTTTTTTCTTTACATTGTAAGGCTTGAGCAGAGATTACTTACTAAAAACCCACCCTATGTAAAAAATGGCTTTCAGAATAATAATATTATTATTTCAGCTTTTCGCATGATTACATTTTCAATAATAACGTGACTAAATTTAATGCATTTAAAATTTAAGAAGCAGATTCACCATTGTTTGTTATTTAAATAAACTGTTCTGTTTCTAGTGTTTACTTTTACAGCTTAATTAAAATGGTCACATTCTTAAATAGCGTTTACATTTATATTTGGTAACATACAACTGACTACAGGAATTTAGTTCCCCTTTAAGGGAGACAGGGTTCGATAATTTTTGTCACCATAACTCCACTCTTGCCAACTAAAATACCCTGAACCTTCCAGAAAATTTTGTGACAACCTCATCCTCAGGCATAAAATCGGGTGTCTTATTCCGAAAGCCATTTTTAACATGAGGAGGTTGGAGGTTGGCAAACGACAAAAACGACAATAGCCTATTTTAAATTTTTTCATGGGCAACGCTGGTTAACAAGTCCTGCTAGTAATAAATATAAGTTTTTTCATTGAATATTTTAATATGTGTATTTTTCAAAGACGTCATATCTTGAGAATGAAAACATAACTATGATTTTTCTATAAGTTTAATTTTTTCTGTACTAGTAACTTTTATTGCTTTTTTGCCGCACCGACTCCTTATAACGCAATCCGTTGCATGTGTTACAAGTGATCTACAATGTCACTCCAAAATAAATCAGGAGTCATCCTTATATCAAACATGGACGAGTACATTCTTGTACCCCAAGAGATGTCCAGCGAGAGCACGCACCCACCGTTTTCGGTTGCTTCACACCCTCTTGTCCCATTTATTTTTTACGAGAACCAATTTGTTTCTTCCTCAGATATTACTTCTGCATCACTCAAGAGTTTTCTGTCTCTTTCTCTTGCTAAGGGAGGTACTTATGCAGAATAAGGACTGTGCTATCATCAAAATTTTTCTGGGTAATTTACATAAAACGCCAAAAGGTGTTGAAACACTGAGCCAATGAAATCACAGCATCCAACATAATTTTTTAAAAAAAGACATTTATTTGCTATCATTGATTTTTTTTTTTTATATAAAAAATTAAATATTTATCTAGATTTGAACAAAAAATATCGTAAAAAAGAAAAAAATCTTATTAAAAAAAAAAGATCAGAAATTTTATTGGTCCCCCGACAGAGAGAGGATTGGACCTAGTAATTCACTCCTGTTCAAATGTTTGTCCCTTTGCACTTTTTTCAATAACTGTGCCTTAAATTTTTTTTTAAGCTTTGCACAAATATTAGTGATGGTGAAAGTAAATTTTTGCCAGAACAGATTTTCCATTATTTGAAGTAAAATTGCCCCCAAATCGTTTGTTCGCACTTTTCTCAATAACTCCGCCTTAAATTATTTAAAATTTTGCACAAACATGACTCATGGTGGAAATAAATTTTTGCCAGAACAGATTTTCCGGGATATCTCTTGTTGCCCTCCCCTAGAACATATAGGGCAGAGTTCTATGGACAAATTTATCTTTAGTTAACCTTTAAACTAAATATTTTCGTTTACTAGCCAAATAGAAAAGTTACTAGCCAAACCCACATGATTTTTAGAATATGACATGTTCGTTCTGTGACGAGTATGCACATCATAAATATTTTTCTGTTTTTTTTTTTTAATAAATGAAATTCTAAATATACAATAAATTTTATGTTGATACTTGAAGGTATAAACATTCCAATTTCTTCAGATATTCTTTTAAACGGCCTTCGTTAAAAAAAATAAATTGTTCTATTAAACTTTTATTGTTTAAATAATTTAACTTTGTTCGTTTTATTAAAAAAAAAAAAAAATGAAAAAATATTTTTCACACAGTAGTGAGCTTTGGAAGATTGTCAGTGAAAGAAATGCAATCGCCAAAAGATAAGCATTTCATTATTTCTAGTCGCCACTTTGAAAAATCACTCGCAAATGCGACTGTTTCACTCGCAACGTAAAGCTCTGTAGGGGTAAAATTGCCTCCAAATCATTTGTCCATTCGTTTGTTTTCACTTTTCTCAATAACCACTCCTTCAGCGTATCATGGCAATGTGCACAAAGGAAAACAAACTCTTTGCATAAGACGCATCGCACAAGGTGTGTTTTATCTTTACAGCATTCTTCTATGTTTTGGTTACTCTTGAAATTCTCTTTCCAAACTTATTCACTCGCAGAGGAGGGGGACTCTGCATGCTTGGCTTGTTTTGTTTGTCATCAGTTGTTTGCTATTCAAAAAATAAATATTCATTCATGAAACTTACTTTACAATGAGTGTTTTTTTTTTATTTGAATTTTCTTAAAGTTTTCTAACAATTATTCATTCTATTTTCTTTGTAGCAACAAGAAAGAATATTGCTTTTAGATTTCAATTCATTTTTCATTGAATTATCTTCATAATGACAGAAATGATTTATTTTTCATAGGAAAAATTGGCCAGCATTTACACAAAAAAAATTTAAAAATCACAAAACTTTTGTTTGGCACTTTTGAATTGGAAGCCATGTTTAATTTCAGAGAAGTTTCCGATGAGTAGTTATTCTATACAAGTCCTGGAGATGAAGAATTCTCAGTGGGCAGCTGTTTTGTACAGGTTTTGGGCTTTATGATCTTGCAGCCAAAGAGCAAAAGACCATTCTTGTGTTGACATGAAAAAATATGTGCTGGAATCCTAAAATGATTTAATTTTTTATGGAGCAATTCTGGTTTCTGATTGGCTGATAGCAGAATGTGAATTAATTTGATTTGTCAGTTTCTAGCAGCAGCGTCTATGAATAGAATCTTCCAACTTTGAGGGAGCTTACCCCTATTAAACATAAAAAATATTGCAACAGGCACCTTCTTGTGTTTTACGTAAACTTCCCAGGAAATTCCAATGACAACACTGTCCTTGTACTGCAAAAGTACTCTAACAGATAATCTAATTGTTGTTCTTGATTTATATCTAATGAGACGGCTTTCTTTTTTTTTTGAAAAATGTACTTGCAGCTGTTGTGTTGCTTAATGTATAAACAATTTATATAATATATACATACTGAAAATTCTTGTGTTGCTATTCTCAAGGTCAACACAGAAACGAATTTCAAAGTATAAGTTTTATTTACAATTAAACTTATAGTTCATTGACAGAGAGAGAAAGAGAGAGACATTAATTGTAAGGGGTTGGTTGGTGTGTGGCTTGCCAGCAAAGAGGTATCAGATGCCGTCATGCTTACTGCTGTGTTTGCTCTCTCCTGATTTCTGTTTTTCTTTTACATAATCACAATTCAACATTCCTGGAATTATAAACATCAAGATATTACATTTTTTTTTTCTAATTTGTGCAATTCATAACTTCTGACCTTGGAATGTAAATATTTCTCTGTTTTCATTTGATTACAATTTTGGTCAGTTTTATGGGACACATAAATGTAGATCAACTCCATGAGGAATGTGCATATGTGCACACCTCTGCTTTCGAATATGCATAGGTGGCAAGATCGACTACATGATAACTTAATTTTTATCTCTTGGCATGCAAAGCTGAAATGTAGATTTCATCCGACCGTTTGAAAGAAAATTTTGTGACTCCTTTATAAAGGAGTTTCTCATGATATTTATTTTCCATTAATATTATTCAGGATGGGAAATGCATTTTAAAACAAACACAATCGACAGAATTCATGTTGATGGCCAATTTATTGTGTTCAGAAGGAAAACCAGGAAAAGTAAGTTTTACTTTCTGCATTTTAAAATATGAATTTCTATCATTATATATATATATATATATATATATATATATATATATATATATATATATCGATAAAGCTTTGATAAAGCGAGGGTGAAACCAGTCAGCTGACTCCCCCATTTTTTTTTTCTTCTCTTCACCCCAGTAAACTTTATTTTAAGCATAGACTTTATTTTAAACGTTTTTAATCATGAATTTAAGTCTTCCCTTCATGATCGCGATATATAAATTTTGTACCCCTCAAAAAATCATTATATGTATATATATATATATACTAGGAGGGGTGCCCGGCGTTGCTCGGGTGTTTGGAGGTGTATGCTGTGCAAAAAAAGCAAAAAAACAAAAAAAATGGTTAATTTTTTAAAGCTTTGACCCCTATTATGACCCCTTAAAATTTATTGTTTCGGGCTCAAATCACTTTATTAAGTTAGATCCATGTTCAAGGAACCTATATCTAAAATTTCAAGTGTCTAGACCCAAAATTGTCAGAGGAGTTTGGTAGAGTTCTTAAAGGTCAAATCGTTGAAATTTGACCCCTTAACAGCCAAATTTCTGGCTGACACCCGTCACATCGATTTTCCCAAATCTCAGTACCCGGTATTTCAAATTTCGAGTCTATAGACTAAAAATTGACAGAGTTATTGCGTAGGGAAATGTACACAGACAGACAGACAGACAGACAGACATGTTCACTTTTATAGATATATAGATATATATGAATTAGTGTTAGGATGATTAACTGGAATCAGAAAAATCAGAACTTTTTGAGGTATCGGAATCGGTACCAGAAAAATTTGCGCCAATTTTCCGATGCTACAAATGATTTGCTTGTCTTTTTTATTTGATTTTGTTTAAAACAAAATCTTCTGCTAGTAGTAATAATAAAATAATAAATCTTGGCGCTTCTACAGAATTCGGATGAGATTTTTGTAGTTAATAAAATGGAGTTTGTCAATTCTAATAAATTACAATGTTAGCTTCCAAATTATGCAGTTGGAATTCCCTGAATATTACTGAATTATTAAAATAAAATAACTTTAATCGTGTTAGCAGGTGGAAAATTTTCGGCCATCTTGTTTAAATCAAAATGGAAAATTACCTCCCTTTTGAATTCTCCTGTGTTTTACGATCGTTTTCATCAAATTGTATTATTTTCTTTAATAAGTAATTTTCTACTTTATCGATTTTCATAATTTTTGGATATAATCATAAAAATACGAGGAATGCGTATATACACCATTGTTTTCAAGTGAAATTCAGTATTACGATTTTCAAAATATGATTATGATTTCCGAAATTTCGTCCCAATAGTGTAGAAGCGCCAAAATGTTTATTGGTTTTAAACTTCCAGTAAAACTAAAATCTATGTGTGTTTTTACTGTAATCGAGAAAAAATAACAATTTTACAGTTAAATATTTAGAAATTTATAAAGAATCGGAATCCAAAAAAATATCCCATCCCATTACTAATTTATTTCAAAAGTAATAAATGACAAACTGAGAAAAATTGATATTGAAGACTTGGAGAATTATTACTATATATGCTTTGGAATCCAATAAAAAAGTATTCAGTGAGTTTGAATTTATTCAACATTTATATTAAACATTTTTTTCATTATAAAAAAAACTTTATTATGAGAAAGACTTTTTAATCCATTACAATTTGCGAGTACGTTTTAAGTAAATGAGTGACCACTGTGTGAGAGAGAGTAAATTTTTTCCATCACATTGGAATATTATTTCCATAATTTTCATCATATCTATTAATATAAAGTTAGGTGTATATTTCTATATACAGTATTCACTCCTAAACTAGCTGATCATTATGAACTTTGAAATACAGCTGTTAGGCTTAAGGGGTCAAAATGTGGGATATATTTAGTCTTATGCAAAAAGGGGTAAATACAAGATGGAATCTCTTTGTGAAAATTCAAATACGTCCATTTTTTTATTTTTTTTTTTTACATGTGAAATTTTAACAATAAGTATTAGACATCAATAACAAATATCATCCCTTTATTTTAAAGGGTTTTTAGATGGCATCATATAGGCATAATATTTCAGATTTGCATTAAATTTGATCCATAGGCATTAGACACCAATTAAGCAAGATTCCCTGAATATCAATTTCTTCTTAAGACCACTTTAATATATATTTAATAAAAGTGAGAATATGTGTGTATGTAAGTACATAGGTTTAAAAAACCTATGTACTCAACAAATTTATGATCTACAGAATTGAAATTTGGTATATAAGTTATTCAGACATGTGGAAAACTTTTTAATCGTTTTTTATCCAGAAGAAGGACTACTAAGAGGGCAAACTTGAAAAATTGGTACTTGGGTGGGTGGGGTCATTGGATTTTTATCTGTTTGTCAACTGTTTCACGAGGTTTGAAAACACCTTAAAGACGTGGCAAGCTGGTGTGATGATTATCGTACTAGACTAACTGTCTTTCTTAGGTTTTGGTTTCGATCTCAGCTCTTAATTCTAGAAAATGTCTCAAATTTAAGGCTTAAGCTTAAGAGGCCTTAAGAAGAAATTGAAATTCAGGGAACCTTACTTCATTGATATCTAATGACTATTGGTCAAATCTATATCCATAAAAGTGAGAATGTGTGTGTGTGTGAGAGGACACTTCTCAACCTATATACTCAATGAATTTGTAATCTACATACATGAAATTTGGTATATAGGGTATTCAGACATGTGGAAAACATAATCGTTTTTTATCTGAAAAAAAAAAAAAGGCTGTTAAGGGAGCAAAATTGAAAAATTGGTATGTGTGTGTGTGGGGGGGGTCATCAGATTTTTATCTGTTTGTCAACTGTTTTACGAATGTTCATGTGTGAATGGTTCACATTACAGATTCCTTATGTTAAGAATAATAGGTTTGAAAACACTTGTTAAAGATCATGTCAAGCTGGCCTAATGGTTATTGTACTTGACTCACTGTCTTTAGGTTTTGGTTTCGATTTCAGCTTGAGTATATTTTTTTACTCACAAAAATGAACTATTTAGAAAAAAACAAAAACATAAGCCTCGCATGTACATTGCACGTGTCTCAGTTTCTGTATGAATTAAAATATTTATGCGTATTTTACGACCAGGCAATGCTGAGCGACCTGCTAGTTTAATATAAATCTAAAATATTTTAACTTTCAAATATGGGGTTGTATTTATATAATTTCCCTTCCAAATCGTTTAAAATAAATCCAAAGAAACTGAAATTTTAAGAATATTCATTAATCGATGTCCAATATGTTTAAGCTCCAATCTATGACCCCCCCCTCCCGCTGTCCTGACATTCACAAAAACATTCGTCTAGCTGAAATTTCCCCCACTCTTTATTTGCACCTAAATTTAATCATAGATTCCATTAACAAAGCTTCTTTCTTAGAACTGCACGCCTGTGGGGCTCTGTTCTGTTTTCTTGCTTTCCAACTGACTACAATATGGTCGTCTTCAAGTCCAACGTGAACAAATTCTTGATGAAACATCCCCTTAAGTAATCCAATTTACTAAATTTCCACTACTAACGATAGCTACAACATGTTCCCTTTGACCACTGTACACTCATTAACCCTTATCCTCAAGTGGCCTCTAGGTCTTAATAAATGGCGACTCTTTTGTAAAATAAAAATAAATAAAATAAAAATATCCATGATAAAACTTTCACAAAAATCTGAGGTATCTGAATTCTTACATTTTACTCTCTTTGCATAGAACTAAATATAGCCTGCATTTGGGCCCTTTAAGCCTAGTAGCTGTGTTTGAAAATACATAATGATTGGCTAATTAGTTTAGGAGTGAATCCCGTACATACAAATATATAAACCAATCTAACTTTGAAAATAAAAAAGGGAAAACTTAAATCATTTGTGAGTTCACAAACTTTTTGTGTTCATTTAAAAAGACTTCCTTAGGATGATAGATTTGAAGAAAGAGTAACGTGGTCGTTCTGCTCGAATTGTGTTCGTTACACTTCGAACCTTTCTCTTACATTGTCTGTCGAGACTGAATAAAGGCTTTTCCACAAAGATTTCTCTGTATTTCTTTTTTTTTTTTTTTTTAAAGTGTAATATTTAATAATCTGCACCCCCCCCTTTTTAAAAAAAATGTAATATTTAATAATATGCGCCCCTCATTTTATTTAAAAGTAATCTCTATATAAATAAAATGAACTCATTTTTTTCCCCGTCTGATTTTGACCTTAATAGGATTAAAAATCAAGATATTTCATGCAAATATAATATGCACAAACGGCAGAACAATATCTGAGGTGTGTTATAGGCTTATTATTTCTCAAATTCCTCGATAATCTTAGATTTCTATACTTTTTCTGCTGAGAAGTCACGGCCAAAATCGGTTAAGATCAATGGAAGTGGTAAAATATTTTCTCTCTAATAAATTCCTCCTCCCCCTGCCACCACTTAACACCGTTTGGGGATCGTTCACAAGGAACAGTTGAGAAGAGAACACCGGTTTGGCTTCGTAGTTCTTTCATGTGAAGTTATTTAAAATCACTAAACTAAGCTGCAGTGCTCTGTGGCGTAGTGGTTAGCGTGCTGGACAATTCACATTATATTTTCACATTCGCGCCGAACTACCGTACTCTTTTTTTTTTTTTTTTTTTCCTAAACAACTGGAATGGACTTTTCTTGGTGGCCGAACTGTTAACGTTGCAGATTTTTTTTTTTTTTTTTTTTTTTTTTCACACTTTATTTTCCTACTTTTACTCATGACTCCGGGTTGGATCCTTCCTACTTACCTACCATAACATTTTTTAAAACTCCCCCCGTCCCGGAAACAAACACTCGGGCAACGCCGGGTACCCCCCGCTAGTATTTAATAATATGCACCCACCCCTTTTTTTTTAAAAAGTGTAATATTTAATAATATGCACCCCCTTTTTTTTTTTTTTTTTTTAAAGTGTAATATTTAATATACACTCCCCTTTGTTAAAAAAAGTGTAATATTTAATAATATGCAACCCCCCCCATTTTTTTTTTTTTTTTTTTTTTTTTAAGTATGTAAATCTGAGTATCTTGTAGGTTTTGGAAATAAAAGCCAGTGAGCGTACTGTTGATGATAACTTCCCTACTACAATACGGAAGATCTTAAAAGAAAAATATGGCGACAAACCCGTGTCTCTTGCAGGCGTTTTTATTGTTGAAACGGGAAAAGCAAAACTCCATGTTATGGTAAGTATGACACCCAAACATTTTTTTTTTTTTTTCGACATTGAAGGTTTTTAAATTGTGAAAGGAAGGATGAATGCGATGGGAATAGAGACCGCGTAAATGTACACAAGGTGATTGCATGTTTACTGTTTTTCCCTTTCTTTTAAACTCGTTCACCTGAAACAAAACACTGTGCTACTTTGATGTAAGGACTATTATTTAAGACCATATCTACAGGAATACTCTGTAGAGAGTTGAGTAGTAAGATGTTTGTTCACATTACACTTGAATATCTGCAAGTGTTTTTTATTTATATATGGCATAATCATACCCCGGTTCTCATTAAATCACCAAAGTTAAACAACATTGATCCTGGCCTGTACCAGATGGGTGACTATTTGGGAATACCAGGCGCCGTATGTAGGAGGATACCGACACCTTCCGGCAAGAACTGCAAAAAAGCTAACACCGTCATCCCCCTGACTGGGACATCTATACGAATGAAGACTGTGTGTAAATTTAATATTCCCCAGAAACTTTCTCTTTTGGAGGAAGCTGGTTCAAACTATCTAGAGTGAATGCTGCTGCTCTTTTTTTTTCTTTTTTTTTTTTTCTTTTAAAACCATTCTAACTTCCGGTTTTTACATAGGTTTGCAGAAAATTGCCGCTCATTACTTGAGCTATTGAAACTTTTACAAAAAAATTACCTTCTTAAAATTTTAGGTGTTAGTCCAGAATTCAATTAGATCAAAAGAGCAAAAAATACAAAAAAAAAAAAAAAATCTGTATGAAGTGCATACCTATCATGAAATGAAAACGTCATATTCCAAAAAGTATGTAAATTGATCAAGAAAATAAAATTTATTTAATAAATAGAGACAACTCAATTCGAGCTACCGAGATCAAAATCAGTTTTTAATGGTTATTTATGATTTACTACTAAAATCGCTACAAATTGGAAAAAAAAAAAAAAAAAAAGCGATTTTCTTTAGAAAACAACTTCTTAATCAATTTACGTAATTTTTGGAATATGACATTTTTGTTCCATGACAGATATGTGCATCAAAAATTTTTCTTTTTTTTAATTGAATTATCAATAAGAACTAAATTTTATTTCTGAAAGTTTTTTTTTTTTTTTCTTGTGAAAACCCATTTTTAAAATTCTTGTTAAAATTATTTTTTAGCCGGATTTTAGCTGTCAACCTATCAACACAGTGAAGGACCTGAACAATTGGCTTCGTTTTTATGAAGTGGATGCACCTTTGATCTGCTTGGGAGAACTTATTTCACACGACCCAGTAAGTGGATTTATTGCTTTATTATTATAAACTTGCAGGACCTGTGGAAATTCCACGGAATGACAAATATATTAGAATGACAAATATATTAAATTGCAAATATATTTTGATAAAGCTAATATTTTTCTGGATAATGCAAAAAAATTAGTTTTTGGATAAAAAAAACAAATATTAACATGTGGCAAATATGAGTTTATTAACATTTCTATGAAAGTAATGTCCATTTATTTTAAATGTAGAACTAACCCAAATGAGAAATTAACAAATACTAATAAATACTCAAAAAGTAATATTGTGCTACATAGATAAAATCACATTGTAAGAGGCAATCGTTTTTTTTGTTTTTTTTTTTAACAAGGTGGTCACCACTTATCAAGGCCCGGAAGCCACTCAGGGATAAGGGTTATTGTAAGTACAGTACGTTAGTGTGGATATTTAAAGTATCTACTTAAGGGGCTGTTCATCAGGAATTTGTTTACGTTGGACTTGAAGACATCCAAGTTGTAGTCAGGAGGGAAACAGGAAGACGGAACAGAGTTCCACAGGCGTGCAGTTCTAAGAAAGAAGCTTTGTTCATGGAATCTATGTTTTGATTCAGCTTAATTTACTCCTTCAGTTCAACACCTTTTTCTTTTTTTTCCCTGTTTCTTTTGAATGTTCTTTTTTTTTACGTAATGTTTTGCTGACTTCTTTCTTTGAAGAACCGCTGCACAACAAAATGAGTTTCTTTCTCACACTATTAAAACAACAATCATATATCAGTACAGGATGGGACAGAGCAACTTGCTTATTTGGAATATCAATTAAATTAAAATAAGCAAGTTGCTCTGCCCCACTGTGTATAATGATTGGGGCTATGACAACAGCATATTTTTTTCCTTGTTTTTATTCTCAGGTATATATCCATTGATATCTTATGTGTTATGTAGAGTGATGTGGTTCTCGGTTGATTATGTCTAACTGTGTCGGATATATACTAGAGTCAAAACAATGAAAAGAATATTCTGTTGTCATAGCTCTGATTATTATGATATTGGAAAACGAGGCTACATCAAAAGGGAGATCACTCTCATATCCTTTGCAGGGTTGGCTAGATTGGCCTTTTTAAAGCCAAATATTGTGAATTTGGCCTTTTTTTTTCTTCTAATTTTTAATTTTTTAAAGCAGTTTGAACTTCAAAAATTATATTTGACCTTTTTTCAAAGTGTAACGTACATACTAGCTAAGGAAGTAACAAGCAGAATATTATATGAATTAAAAAAAAATTGTGGAATAGAAATGGTGAAATAATTTTTTTATTACTTTGTTTTCTGCATTATTCACATTCATTGTTGTTCGTTTCTTATGATTTTGTTTAATTATATATCTATTTAATTTTTCAATCAGTAAAAAAAAAAAATTGAACACAGTTGATTAATTTATAGTATAAGACTAGCAACCTGCCCAGTGTTGCCTGGTCATAAAATATGCTAAAATTAGGTATCCCAAACCAAAATTTTAATTTCATTATATATCAAAAAAAAATTAATGTGGTCATATAGATTTTTGTAAACCATGAAAGTACCAAGGATGGAACAAGCAGAATATACTAAAAGGTGACACGGATCAGATTATTTGCCCAAGCGTGTGAGTTTGGAGGGGGAGGTGTTATGAAAGGTCACCCCCACACCTCAACTTGAGAAGGATGTGATCTTGTACAAGTACCTTGGACTGGAGTATACGGGATGGTTGGAAGAAATTTGGTAATTTTAGGAAAGCAGAAAGTGAATCTTGGTTTTGATTTTGTCCACCTCATAATTCTCGCTCCCCTTATTTTATCTTTTAGTCCTCACATTCCGTTAGTGAGTTTTCTCGGTCGGAATCTGTCCCTCTAACTCTTATCTGTGACTAGTTTTTTTTCACTTTGAAGTGGTATTTTGTTTTAGCTTCTTACATCAAGTGGCTTCATGCCTTGTCTGGAGCGAATTCCATAAAAAAAAAATTTTTTTATTATTTACGAGGGCTTTCTATAACAAGTACTTGTTGACATTGCCTTTGAAGATGACCATGTTGTAGTCTTCAGGGAAATAGTTTTTAAACTACAAGAAATATTTCGCTTTTGTTCCTTACATCAAATGACTTCATGCCTTGTCTGGAGTAATTTCCATTAAAAACAAAAATGTCATGTCATGCCACCCTATGAAAGGGACTCAATTCTGATGACTAAGTTCTGTTGTAAAATACTGGGTGGGAGCACGGCTTCCACAAGGCCAGTAAACATTACAACAGAACTCGGATCTGTGTCACGTCTCTGGGAAAATCCAGAGAAACTTCCATGAAATTACCAGTCCATGGCTCCTATGAATCAACCAATCACTATCCTTTCTGATCGATCTCAGCTTTTAAAAATTGGTGTGTATGTATGAACAAGAAAGGCCTTAGAATATTATTTTACAGATGAAACCAATTTTTTATAAAACTGCATATGGCAAGTGCTCGCCTTATTCTCAATCTATGGTTCCCCAGTTAAACTTTCACAAACAGCACTCCTTTAGCTACAACCACTACCAACAATGTCCCCTCTCCCCATTCTTATCTGTGTCTAATTCTAAACACGAATTCCATGAGCAAAGTTTTTTTTTGAGAAAAAAAACTGTCTGCCTGTGGAACTGCTCTGCTGGTTTGCTTTCCAGCTAACTACAACATAGGTGTCTTAAAGTCCAATGTAAACAAATACTTCAGGAGTCGCACCTTTTAAACAAGCAAATTTTATCTCATTTCAATTACTCTGTTGTCTCAGTGACCACCATACACTCATTAATCCTTATCCTCGAATGGCCTTCGGGCCGTGATGAGCTGTGATTCTTGCAAAAACAAAAAAAGGGGGGGGCGCTCCTGTAAAATATATTAAATCATAACAATGAAATATATTAATTTTATTATTTTTTTTTTAAAAACAGAATTTGGATCTCCGAGAGGAACATTTTCACTGTTTCAGTGATCACGGAGAAGGTGGACATTACCATTACGACATTACGCCTAACGAAGTGTCCTATCGAGCCTATTTCTCTGTACCAGAAACCCTCTACAGAATCGACAAACCAACGAATGTGCTGACTTTTGGTAAAGATTAAATCCATTGGAATCTGAAGATAACTATAAAGTTTATTCACGTTTTGGAAGTTTGTTTTTTTTCTTTCTCTCTCACATATTTCACAAGTTTGTTTTATTTTCACGTTTCAGAAGAATGCAGTTATCTGCCCCTGATTTCGAGCAGCTAAAGGATTAATTTACAGCGAAAAATCGCAACTTTGGAAAATTCTATTTTTACTCGTAGTTGTGTAATTCTATCGGTTACTGACAGAGCTGTACTGTAGCTCCACTTCATACAGAAGTCCAGTCCACTAGACGATTGAGGGTGGGACTAGGGTAGCCTGGTGTTGGTGGCTGGCCAGGTATCTTTTCCAGCCAAATGTCCAGTTTTTTTTTTGTTTTTTTTTTAAGTGTCGGGACACTCCCTATATTTCTTACTGCGGCTGGAATACAGTCGAATGTTCTCGTGCCACTGTAGGTGAAGCTGTGGTGGATGAGGGACTTCATCCTCTGTGTAGTCCCAAGTGTAGTTTTTATATAGCACATCCTTCCTTGCTGCTGGTGGGTTCTTTCTACCATTGTTGTGTTTGAGACCCTTTCTTCCAAGATTTTCCATATGTAGATGATAATATATCATTCTCTTCATCCTTGTAGTGAATACAGTTCTAGCTGGATTAGCCTCTCCCAGTAATTCATTTGGTTTACTCCACATATTTTGCTGATGAATGTTCTCTGGGGTGCTTCTATTTTGTGGAGGCCACAGTTGACAGCAGTATTCCAGCCTTAGGAGGACAAGAAATTTCCAGTGTGAGCATGCACTCACTGTTCCTACTCCTGAAGGTTCTTAGTATCCATCCTGTTGTCTTGTGACCGCTGTAGTGTGCTCAATGTGTTGTGTGAAATTATTTTTCTATTGGGCCATTTTTTTCGTAATTTTTTTTTTTTTTTTTTTTTTTTTTTTTTTTTAATTATAATTAGATATTTTCCGGAATCAAAATCATGTAATGAATTTAAATCAAAGCACAAGATTTAATATGATTATATCTTGATTTTAATCTTCCTTAATTTAGTTTTGTGCAAAGCAGGTAAGAGCGGAAGCCCTTCGTTAAAATTTCACCAAAAAAAAAACATAACATAACATGCTGGAAGAATTTAAACACTTAAGTTCAATTATGAAGGCCCGGAGGCCACTCGAGGATATGGGTTAATGAGTGCACAGTGGTCAAAGGGAACATGTCATTGTTAATAGTGGAAATTTGATAAATTGGATTACTTAAGGGGATGATTCATCAAGAATTTGTTCACGTTGGACTTGAAGACAACCATATTGTAGTTAGTTGGAAAGCAGGAAAACGGAACAGAGTTCCACAGGCATTCAGTTCTAAGAAAGAATTTTTGTTCATGGAATGTACATTTCGATTTAGGCACAGATAAAGAATGGGGGAAATTATTGATAATGTTTACAGCCAAACAAGTGTTTCTTGTGAATGTTTGGCAAGGGGGGACCATAGATTGGAGTTTAAATGAGCACTTGCCATGAAAATAACGATAAAGAGACAAGCTCGCAACATCTCTTTTGTGGGGAAGAGGTTGCAGAGAAAAGAAAAGGGCCCCCCTCCCCACTAGTCTGCGAAGTCTATTTTGAACTCTTTCAAGGTAGGATAAGGTATTTCTAGCAGATGTGGCTAGTAATACTAATTGAGTATAACAGAAAAGATGGGGAAAATGCTTTTACTTGAATTTTCACAATTTGCATTAGACATGATTCCACAATTTTCAGTTTCTTTGAAATATTTTAAAAAGGTTTTGAGAGGCATAATATGGACGCAACTAAAGATAGCCAGCAACAAGTTAAACTGCAGACCCGCTTAATGCGGGTACTGGTCTCCCACTTTATGGTTTTTTAAATCAGAGATTTGCTTCTCCTAGAAAGGTTGCCTTCACCACGGCTTACGGGAGCCCTCTCCACCCCAACACACACAGAGAAATGGTACTAGTTAGCCGTTGACCCTGAAAAAGGGTTCATTCGCCACATGATGGCAGCAAATTCGCTTTCAAACATTGCAATCACTTGATATAAAAGTATCTAACATATCGAGCAATACCTGTGCGTGAGGATTGTTATAGTGGGGAAAGACTTTGCACAGAGACAATCCCACTCTCTAAACAACTGCCACATTGATCCAAAAAGAAGAGCAAGTCAACATCATTGGATGCAGCAGTCATCGCAGGTTTTATATCAGAGTTTTCCTTCTCCTAAACATATATACACATACAAACATGCATATACACATACATCAAATACCCACACATGCATAAATATACACATACATATGTAAACCCATATGCATACATATAGGTGAACATTGCCATAGCTAATTTAGGTATAGTGACTTCAGTGATTTTTGAATTGGCTATACTTGAATTTTTTCCTGTGTTTACATAACAAAATTAGCTCATTTTTAGCATCTATTGTGGCTTTACGGTATGTTATTATTGCAACAGCTTCTGAAGTGCAAAGGTTGCAGAGTTTGGATTTAGGGGTGTATGGCTTGGATTTTTTCAATACATCCCATTTTAACGAGTACGGAATATTCCTACGTTGGAGGTCTTTAATCATTGATTTTCAAGATCCATTGCACCATAGATATGCATATATAACTCAACGTTCAAATTCCATCACCGACAGGAATATATGCAATGGAATGAAACATTCACCCAATATCTGATACACTGTTTCAACACCTAAAAAGACTTTGGATCACATCTACCAAAACATATTCAACTCACCAATGAATACGGCCGTTCCTTATACCATTCAGAAAATCAGTAGGGAGCAACCATGCATTTTTGTTATATGGGATTATTACCTTCTCCCCTGGACCAATATTCTGCTTACCTGGCAATAATACCCCAGAAGATATACTCCTTCCGATAATGCACTACCCAGGTTGTATGAAACTCCTTTTCCCATAATTATTTTCATATAATTATTATTCACCACCCAAAAAACTTTTTCAATATTTGTGCTGAAAAGCAAAATACGTGTCTATTCACAGCTGAACATTTTGCTAACTGCATTTCATTTCCTCTGATGATATGAGCTATTATTGAAAATCCATGGATTACTGAAATTTACATAACCCTCTTCTATATATTCCTTGTGTCAAACAACAAATTCTTAACTCGAATATATGTGTTTATATTTTGATTTTCAGAATTTAACTTTAACCACTAAACTTATATATTGCTCTATTCTTAAATATTGAGCTTCTCCTTTTAGTATTACCTCAAGTAATATCTATGAGGATATTTCACCTGATTTTTAATCTGTGTCTTATCTCGCTTTTTATATATATATATATATATATATATATATATATATATACTTGTACTTTTTTGTCGAAAAAGAAATCCCATACAGTGCTCTATTATTAGGGAAAAAACCTTTCTCGAAATAAGAGCAATATATCTTTTGTATAATATATACAGGAATTTACATTTATATCGGTAGTCGGTACCGACGGTTTCAAGCCCGGTAGTTGAGGACTGCTCTTAATGCCCGCCTCAGGCTCTCTTCAGCCGACTCATCTGTCTTTAACCGGAACTGGAACTCTATATATGCACACCATAATTTTTATTTATTTATTTATTTATTTTATCCTTTATATTTTTTTTTTCTTTTATATTTTTTTTTTTTTATACAAAAAAATTTTTTTAAAAATATAAAGGATAAAATAAATAAATAAATAAATAAAAATTATGGTGTGCATATATAGAGTTCCAGTTCCGGTTAAAGACAGATGAGAGTCGGCTGAAGAGAGCCTGAGGCGGACATTAAGAGCAGTCCTCAACTACCGGGCTTGAAACCGTCGGTACCGACTACCGATATAAATGTAAATTCCTGTATATATTATACAAAATATATATAAAATATTCAATAGCGAATTGGCTCTGTACTAATACAAAATCTGCACGAATTAAAATATATTTAAGCATATTTTATGACCTGAATTATGATGTAAATGATTAAAATATTTATTGTTACGTTTAGATGGTGACCTACTGAATGTAAGCAATGAACAGTCACAATCTAGAGGTATCTGGCATCTACCTAGATGCTGAACTAATACGTACAAGGCGTGTTTGAATCAATTCCCACTTTATTTATGCTGTTATATTTATATATCTATGACTGAATGAATTAGTTCAACCAGGTCACAAAGGGTTAAGCTTAAGCCATAAATTTTAGAAAAAGAACCAAAGTCATGCAATGATTATGTTGAATAGTATTCTGGGCAACGCCGGAATTATTGCTAGTTGTGCACACATGCATATGGAGCTGGACGCACACACGCAAATATTGTGGAAATCTTCAAACCAAGAAAAGTCAACAATTGAAAGAAGAGTGCAGAAGCTTCGAAATCAACATTCTTCAATTGACAAGTTTTGAAAACAGTCATATTGGAATTTGGCCTTGGACGAATTTAATAAAGGCCAGTGGAATGCTGCATAGAAAAATGAAATTCCTATTTAAAGTTTTTGTAAATAAAAACTAATGCCAGCCAGGGAAGAAGAGGTCAGTGAGAGAGAAAACAGCACCAAGACGACCAGTTGCTATTTTGTATCACCCACAACAATTATATCTTGACTTTAATCTTTATAAGGGTGACAAAGTGAAAAACTGTTCTGTTTGAGAAATTAATTTCACCCATCATGGGACAAGCCAAGCATGCAAGGTTCCCCTCCACAAGAGAAAAATTTCACCATGACTAATGTTTGTGTAAAATTTTCAAAAAAAAATTTAAGGAGTGGTTATTAAGAAAAGTGCAAACAAATGAATGGACGAACGATTTGGGGTAATTTTACCGCTATAATGTCTTCTAGGGGGGCAACCAGAGTTATCCTGTAACATCCGTTCTGGCAAAAATTTACTTTCATCATGATTAGTGTTTGTGCAGCACTTAGAAAAAATCCAAGGTGCAGTCATTGAGAAAAGTATGAACAGACGAACGGAAGTGAATTACTAGGTGCAATCTCTCCTTTCTCAGGGGACCAATGATAATTTTCAGCTGCCATAACTACAAAACAGATGAAGCAGCTTTGTGACATTCATAAACAATCATCAGTCTTGTAATTGTATTAGCTGGGCAATGCAGATAAAATTATTTATGTTAAGATGTTTTAATAGAAAAGAATGTTAGAACATAAACAATAATTGAAAAATAGGTTGACCTCTAGAGTGATGTAGCAGTCACTTAAAATGATGTGGACTTTAGGGTAGAGCTTGAAAGACATATTTCTTGCGTCGGGAGTCAGAGAGAGCAGACCAAATCAGTAGCTAGAGAGAGAAGGAAATGGTCTTCAGATCATAATGGCTCCAAGTAGACGGGGTTCAGAAATGGCGAAAGTCAGAATCAACGTTGCAACTTTTCAATGGGGAGACATCTGTAATAAAGTTGCTAAAAAGACAACCCGAGTATTGCTGATTCATTGGGATGAATCTTCTTTACAGCTTTCCGTCAAATAAGACCAAAGACAAACCAGGTATGTTTCTCTAACTGGCCTGATGTTAAAACTCCAGAGAAACTTATTTGTCCCTTTCTGTTTAAAATGTTCCATATCCGTTGTATCTTAACATATCAACACTGTTGTAAGCGTTATACACACATCAATTCAACGAACAATAAGAAAAAATATGATTAAACGAACACATGTACACATGTCATATAGATTACCAACACGTATATACACTCTGCATAAACACATTCATTAGAAGAACATTTTATACCACTAGACGATACACAAATTTAGAGACAAATGTACAGTGTAAGCCGGATATAAAAGACCTGAATGATGTTGTGAAGGGCCAACATATACGCCCCCCCCCTCTCCGACAATATAGGAGTAATAAAAACATAGCTGTTCCAAGCAAAAATTGGAGGGGATAGTTAGAATCAGCATAACATTGGTTTTCTCGTGTCAAGATAGAAATTTGTCACTGAAATATTCAAAGAGATTCAGTATATTTTATAAAGAAATTCTGACATCTGGTTGGTTCATCCTGATCACCCACTGGTTACAAGTGGAATCACCCAAATCTTTGCTATCATACCTTATTCTAATGCCAAAAATATTGCAACACACCCACCATTTTTTTTTTTTTTTTTTTTACTGAAAACAACAATTTTTAATAAAATAATTGATTTTATTTTACTTTATTTTTTTTTTTCTAATCCATTAATATTACATTTATAAACACTTGACCATTGAAGGAAACCAATAATGTTGTTTGTGCATGGCAAATAGAGGTCGAGATTCATTCAAACTGGAAGAGAACCAATAAAAAAATAAAAAAATGCACCAAAGTCCTAAGCTTGGTATGTCGTCGAGGAAACTTGTCCCCCATGACCCGTCCAGTTTGTGTGCACAAAAGTGCCAGGGTTGGAGAGAATTTCATACGTATGTGCTCCAAAATAATCTCTCTGCGCCTAAAAAAAAAGAAAAAAACTCATTAAAGTCATTAATTTAAATATATTTTGTCTAGTATATCACTACGCCTCCTCCACAAAAGTAATGCCTGGGAGAAGGGTATCATGACAACAGAACAGACTACAATGCTCCCTTCCCCCATATAGTGCAATTAATTGAAGTAATAGAATAGCTTTGTACTGTCATTAATTTAATAAGAGAGTTTGAAGCTATTGTACTATATGGGGAAGTGGAGTAGTGTCCTATCTAATATGACATGAGATCATCCTCCCAGACATTATCTCCTTCATTGGTAGGGAGTATAGTTTAGTAACATATCTATTATAATAAAGTCATATTCTTGTCTGTTTGTTTGTTTACAATTTAATTCATATGTACAAAATGTATACGGTTTCACAAATTATTTTTCATACTGAAACATGGTCTGTTAACTTCAGTTAACATTAGTCGAGTTCCACACACTGGACAATCAGTCTGACAGAAACTAAGCCATTTCGGTGGCCTCTTTACTGTCGGACTGCAAAATGTTCTATGTAGCCCTAGGAAATCAACCCTCCTAGACCTTGCCTCCCATAAGTTTATCGCTTGCTGCCTGAGGTGCCCTCACTGGGAAATGTTAACGGGGCTATATTTTAGAGCACCAACTCATTCACCTTCCAACCTTGTGTCACATCCTCTTGCAGTGGGAGAGGTAAATATCGGATTTATATACACTTTTTCATTCAGCATTTCTACATATATACAATTTATTCAAAGGGAATCGACACTAAAGATACTTCATTTGCATATTACATTAAATAAATGCATTTTAATAATTAGCTCCATGTTATTTGTTTGTTCTAATAGAATTGTTTTAATTGTTCTATTTTTTTTTTTTTTTTTTTTTACACAGTGATCACCTCTTATCAAGGCCCGGAAGCCACTCAGGGATAAGGGTTATTGCAAGTATATTACGTTAGTGTGGAGATTTGATGGAGTGTTTACTTAAGGGGGCGGTTCATTAGGAATTTGTTAACATTGGACTTGAAGACATCCAAGTTGTAGTCCGGTGGGAAGCAGGCAGACGAAACAGAGTTCCACAGGCGTGCAGTTCTAAGAAAGAAGCTTTGTTCATTTAACTTTTATTTCATTTTATTTATTTTCAATTATTACCTGACAGCAGTTGCCTTTAAAACCAAAGTTTTTTTATTTAAACTGTGAGAGTTATTTCCCCTTTAAGTTATAAGGGTTATTTCACATTTAATTTTCATAGGCGAAAATAGATGTGTTTTATGCTTCTATAAATCCATCATCTGGGCCACTTTCAAGAAAACCATAAGAAATTAGGATATTCACTGTATATTAAATAGCATGTGACAAGACACTCTGCCCACCAATGTTTCAACCTGGCAATTCTGGGTATATACAGCGAGAATGTATATATGGCAATTGCTTCATCTTAACAGATGCTAGCCACCTCAATGTTCACCATCATCATCACTGTAGTTGTGCAAATTTTTAGTGATACCCAAACTACATCCGTGGGCCCAAAGATGACTTTTCAGGCCACCAGCTGACTTAGTCCGACATGTATATGACAGACAAATCACACCTCCATGCTAAGAGGTTAGACACAAGGTCAGATATGGATTTGAGTAGCTAGTGCACTGATCTATATATAAAAAAAAAAAAATGTCCAAGCAACCCCGTCGGCATTCCCCAGTAGGAGGCGATTAACAATGGACTAACCTTTTTTCAAAGAGAAGATGAAGTCTATGATTGTGGACGTCCCAGGATTGGACAGAACAGCAGTAAGATCACAACAAAGCCACCATCAAACTGAAGAACGCCATATCAAACTTTAATCTGTCCAATTGATTTAAGTCACCCCCAAAAATATAGCTCAATAGATTTTAATAAATCTATCAACTGGAGCTATGTAATATAAGCAAGTTCCTATTTAATCTATATATTAATACTATAGTGTATGTGTTATTTTGTGTCACGCTCATATCTTTTTTTTTTTCTGAGTGTTGTCGTTTAAGAGTTTCCATTTCTTGTAATAAATAATTTTATCAAGAATTCTCCATAAGTTTTGGTTTTGGTTTCGGTTATAGCTGAAGAGTAGTAGTTGAGGGGCAAAAATCAGAAGCCCACAGTATTAATGCCGGTGTCCCTCAGGGGTCCATCCTGGGCCCAACTCTTTTCCTGATCTACATTAATGATCTTCCAAATCACATCCTTACATCATTTGTAGACATTTATGCTGACGACACTACCATTTATGGTAGTACATCTAAGACAGTAAACGACCAAGTTCTCTCCAATTCTCTCTCCTCTGATCTTGAGCATGTAGTACAATGGGGAAAGGAGTGGCTGGTTACTTTTAATGCATCTAAAACCAAGCTCCTCTCTTTACATCATCAACATTCTGATCCACATCTGGCATCAATTGAAATGAATGGCTCTCGTCTTCAAGAGGCCTCAAGTTTTGACAAGCTTCTTGGATTGACCATTACTCCTGATCTTAAATGGAACACGTACATCAAATCTGTTGCCAAGGCCGCTGGAAAAATGGTGGGATCTTTCTATCGATCCAGTAGATATCTCACTGCTGATGCAATTCTCTATCTATATAAGAGCCAGGTACGTCCAAGGATGGAATACTGTTGCCACATCTGGGCAGGAGCTGCTAGAAAGGACTTGGCCTGCCTTGATAGAGTTCAAAATAGACTTCGTAGCCTCGTAGGAGATGTCATTTTCTCTTCCTTGCAACCTCTATCTCACAGAAGAGATGTTGCGAGTTTATCTCTGATGTATCGTTATTTTCATGGAAAGTGTTCGACTGAGCTTCAATCTATGGTCCCCCCTCGCAAAACTTTCACAAGAAACACTCGTCTAGCTGTAAACACTATCAATAATTCCCCCCACTCTTTATCTGTGCCTAAACCTAAACGTAGATTCCATGAACAAAGCTTTTTTATTAGAACTGCACGCCTGTGGAATTGTCTTCCGTTTTCCTGCTTTCCAGCTGACTACAATATGGTTGTCTTCAAGTCTAACGTAAATAAGTTCTTGATGAGCCATTCCATATGTTATCAAATTTAACAAATTTTCATTACTAATGATTATTATATTGTCCAATTTCTACTGTACATTCTTTAACCCTTATCCTTGAGTTGCCTCTTTGACCTTGAAAATGAGTTGATACCTATGAAAAAAAAAAAAAAAAAAGAAAAAGTCCAATGTGAACAAGTTCTAATTGAATCGTCCCCCTAAGTAATCCAAGTTTCAAAATTCCCACTGTTTACTATGCTAAAATCACAATGACTAATGTATACCTATTAACCCTTATCCTTGAGTGGCCTCTGGGCCTTGATAAGTGGTGACACCCTTGTAAAAAAAAAAAAAAAAAAAAAAAAACTCAAGTTATATAAATATCATATCTAAGCATATTTTACGACTAGGCTATGCCGGGCATCCCTACTAGCTTAGATAAATACTTTTGCAGTTTTAACAAAAGAGCTACAATAATATCAGAGCATCTCCATTTACACTGAACATCCACAGAATGCCAGCATCAATATATTACATATGAAAAAGTCCGCTGTAGAATTTCCACAGGTCCTGCTAGTAAATAAATATTTTCATTATCCTGTACCATACATATTTGAGAGGCATATAATTTAATCACTGAAAAGATTTTTTTTTTTTTATCTATAAAAATCCCCTAATATAGAATATTTGCGGAGATTTATTGCCAATAAAAATTCCATCATAAGCCAAGTCATTAGTCATTAGCAGTGATAAAACAATGGTGAACAGCTGTTGCGATGGCGCAATGTAATTTACAATAATTATTGAAAGAGGTAGAGTGCTGACAATCTGAGATTTTGTAGCATTCAAGGGAATTAAACTGCATGTTATAACCAGTGAGCAATCACTGTTAATGACTCGTCTGAACAGCAGAGTTCAAGAGTCGGTAGAATCAAACCATCTGAACATTTGAAAACTTTGAGATAAGGAGCCAGAGCTCTTTTGGAATCCATAAGAATCGGAACCAGAACTCAGAGAATCCAAGGAGTCTTCCAAGATTGCAATTCTAGTGAAAACTTTTAATGAGGAAATAGTATTAATAATACTACTAATATATATACACGGCATAATCGCGTTGACACACTGGTTCTCGTCAGATCACCAAAATTAAGCAACGTTGAGCCTGGTTTGTACCAGATGGGTGATCATTTGGGAATTCTAGGTGCTGTACGTGCTCTCCGCTTATCTCAGCATTTGTTTCCAGTTGTCCTGAACATACGCTCCACTTGCCACTGGTATTTAACAATGTTGACTCAGGAGAGGTGTGGTTGGAGATTGCGCACATCCTGCCACAAAAGTTTCACGCGCAGGCATCTCTTTGTGGGTATCCATAGTCTGTCAAAGATTGAAGGGGCCTTTTTTTTTCTTTTTAACTACCAATATCACTCCTCCATAATACCTGGGTTGTCGTGCTAGTCATGAACAATTCCATTGTTAAATGCGTCAAGTGAAAGTTGACATGATAGGAATCTTTTCTTTCTTTTTTGTTTATCATAAAAATTTCTTTACAAACCTGAAGTAAGTTTGCAGGAAGACGTTTTGAACGATAACCATCAAAGAATGCCAAAGCTGAGTTGAAACTTGGGGTTGGAATGCCAGCTGCAACTGCAATACAAACGACATGCCGCCACGATTCCTGTAAATAAATAAAAAAAATAAACAAGTTTATTTATTAGAAAACTTCTAACACCCGAAAGTGTCCTGTACCTCTATAAGGCCACTATTCGCCCATGTATGGAGTATTGCTGTCATATTTGGGCCGGTGCATCGGCTACTAGCCTCTCGCTCCTTGACAGGGTTCAAAAGAGAGTCGCAAATCTGATAGGCCCTAAACTGGCATCTAAACTTCAGCCTCTGTCCCATCGTCGAAACGTTGCATCCCTCTGCCTGTTCTACAAGTATTATAATGGTGAATGCTCTGAAGAACTGCAAGCACTTGTGCCCCCACGACGTGAACACCCTCGACAGACCCGACAAGCTGCAAAATCCCACCCCCACACTGTAGAGATCCCTAGATGTAAAAGATCTTTCTACTCCAGTAGTTTCTTCCCCAGAACTGCTAGACTTTGGAATTCCATTCCAGGTCCCTGCTTCCCCAACTGTACTGACATGCATAAGTTCAAGTGCAACGTGAACCAACATCTCGCTGCCCTAATCCCTACATAGTACCCCAGTAGATGTTTCCCCTGATAGTAGCCCGCTACACCAAAGTGGCAATGTGCCTTGTTTGGGGTGAAAATGTAATTAAAAAAAAAAAAAAAAAATTTATTTATTTTTTTACTTCTGGAGGTTTTAAGTGTTTCTTGCTAATGTGTGCGCGTGTGTGTACAAATATATATATTGCTGTTGGGACGATTAATCGGAAAAAATCAGCTTTCTAGTATCCATTTTAAAGTACAGGATAGCAAAAAGAACCCCAACATCTATTAAACTGTAGAAGAGAAATAGCAAATAACTTCACAAAATAAAATTTACTCTAGGATAGTGATACAAAATAGTTTTAAAACTAACAAAAACAATAGAAAATAAACAAATAAATAAATTAAATAAACATGAATATACATAAACGATCACACATATATATATGTGCATATATGTATGTACACATATACATATATTTATATATAAACTAACAATAAAAAAAAAAACACTAACCTAGTTTTAAAACAGATCCTTTGTCCGATAAAATGCATGCCCATTGGCTGATAGGAAGGGGCGCGGTGGATACTAGAAAACTGATTGGCTAACTAAATCCTCAATAGAAGAGGACCATATAAAAACGATAAACAACCACAGAATTTGCGCATAAGCCTGAGGAATCCTAGAGTGGATGAAACGCCGAATATTCAGTGTAGCTTAATCGCCATATATATTTTATAAATTACTAACTAGCTCTACCTACGTATTGAGCACTTTTGAAGTAAATACTTTAGTTTATGCATAAATCTATACTTTCGTATATTAATTTTATGTGAGTAAATGAAGTAGTTATATATATATATAGCATAATCAGGTTGACATCGACTAAAACATGAAAAATAACCTTTAATGTGAGAACAGTAGTCCGAAGAACCCAAATAATACAGAGAAAACTGAATATATCAAATTTCTGGGCAAAAGTAAATATATTGGGGAAAAACTTAATAGCGAGATTGGCAACAGACTAGTTGGAAGGATCAAACGACAGAGTTAGTGTTTGGAGGTGGAAAGCTAGAAATTTAACTTGGATGCAGCAACTAGTGACAATACCCTAACAACATACGCATACACTAATGTGTAATAAGTAATCAATGTTGTTTTATTATGTATGTAAATTATGGCTTTGTACCTTCTACAACTGCCAACATTAAAATTCTAGCAAGGCCAATATGATAAAAAAAAAAGAAAATAGACCTAGAGCACATGAGTTTTGACAATCATTCAAGAATGTAGGCATAGTTTAACATTCTTGTGATAAATAAGGGATTAAAGTAAAATTGTATCCTCATCTAGTTGGGAATGTGTTTCTTGGCTCAATGGTTCCAGGATCATTATCTGACATTAGCAGAAGTGGAATAGCAAATTGTGTTTGGATATCTAAAAGAGAAAAATATACAGTAGGGAAGAAATTAATGCCTCGAAAATTAATACTTTAGAATGACTTAATTCCTATTTCTGTATATGAAAATGAAAGATGGGCTATATTGGCAGAGCAGGAGACGAAGCTCAAAATCTTTTAAATGAAATATTTAAAAGTTGGTCTTGGAATTACTTTGCGCATCAGACTAACAAATACAGATACCAGAAAGAAGATTCATATTAACAGATCAATCAATGATAATCATAAAAAAAAATCACCAGGAATCATCACCAATCATCAAAAATTGTTTTTGATGATTTCTGGTGATTTTTTAAATCACCAGAAAAAATCACCAGAAATCATCAGAAATCAACACTAATAAAAAATCATCATTAATCATAAGAAATCATTAATCAGAAATCATAAGAAAACACTAATCATCATTAATCATCAAAAAACATAAGAAATCATCCAAATCACTAATAAAGAATAGTAATAAGCACTAATAATATTAATCACTAATGATCAAAGAAAATGTTCTTTTGACAAACTCAAGCTAAAGAGATAAGATTTTATTGAAAAAACCAAAGAAGATCAAAGAGTTAGGCTAACCAGAAAAGGATTACCACTGGTATGCTACTCCTGACAGCTGCGACTGGCCTAAGAGTTAAGTGATAAGTGGCGGAATTATGTTTTCATGCATCTGGTGAAACTCTGAAGTATGAACATGAATCCAGTTAAAATTTAGGAAATAAAAACTTTTTCAAAACAGAATGTGTAAACAATTTTAATAAATAGAGTGAGTTGATAAGAAAATGAAAAAAAAAAAAATTACAAAAAAACGAAAGATGAAGAATTTCTTTTCATAAAAATAGCTTTTCTTTTTCATTTTTATATTTTTTTGATAAGAAATAAAAAAATACTTACCTGACATTTTGAAATGGCTGTTTTGAAGAAATCATCAAGTAATAAGTTGCTTAATTCCGGATTTTTCTTAAAAGCATCTTTGATATTTCCAAGGAACACACTAAAAAAGAAATTTTTTAAAAATATATATATATATATATATATATATATATATATATATATATTGAGATATATATTATTTAAAATATTCAAAGCTTTTTTAGAGTGTGTGTGCATATATATATATATATATATAGTGATGGGACAATTCCAAAATTTTTCCCGATTCCAATACAATTACTGATTCCAATCTTAAAAACCGCTAAATATTTAGCGGTCGAGTTGTTTTTCTTTAGATTACCGTAAAAACTTGTGACATTTTTTCATGAACAAAAAAAATACACTTGTGTGGGTGATCTATGCATTTTAATTTTTTCTGTAACTTAAAACCAATACACATTTACCATTTTTTTGACTCCGGATTCTGATTAATCATCCCAACACTAATATATGCTAAAAAAGCTTTGAATATTTTAAATATAAAAAAAAAGAACCAAAAAAGTAAAAAAAAAAAAATGCAGTTGAAATTCATGCGTATTCCAAGTTCAACATATTGTAGACTTCACACTTGCAAAAATGACTTACTGCTGGAAAATTCAAAATTACAAAAAATATTCAACCATATAACAATGTTTTCCCAGATAGACACTCCCACCTCAACTGTTCTACTACTACCCCAGGAACTTTTATATTCATCCTTTCAGCATGCCAATATCAACTAAGATTCCTGTTCTGCACACATCTCCCTATACTGTCCTGATTTCATCAGATCTAAGACTTACATAAGACATTCACCAGATCATTCTCATAATTTCTCTCCATGCAACACATGTCCTCAACCCTCACTGGCCAAGTTTCACTTCCATACATCATCATCACACTGTGTACGCCATCCTGAGAGGCTCTTTGCTTGATCGACAATGGTAATGCTCTGCTCGTTAGTAATGACGGTTCTCTGAACTTACTCCATTCATTCTTAACAATTCTTGCAATCACACTAGCCTCTGCTCCGCCCTATGCTTCATTGGTATTACGAAGGTAACAAAATTTCTGAATAACCTTAATAACTTCGCTATC